>NW_014541999.1:669995-675978 GCF_000741045.1 Vigna radiata var. radiata | reverse complement strand
TGTATAATACTCACAGTGCTATAAATTAGTGTATGAAGCCAACACAGATCTCACATATTTGTTGAAGATTTTTTTTTGGAAAATGATATTTTAACACCAATTTTTTGGCACCATTTTGACATTGCACACATGTCAAAATGTGGTTGGACGATTTCAAATTAAAAAAAAAAGTTTGGTTTTTCTCTTTCAAATATGCCTTTGTCTCAGTTTTTTTAATTTGAAACCATCCAACCACATTTTGACATGTGTGCAGTGCCAAAATGGTGTCAAAAATTGGTGTTAAAATATCATTTTCCTTTTTTTTTAACGGATTTTGAGATTTTTTAAAGAAAAAAAGTGGGGGTGTAGGATTTTTTAAATACAAGGATAGTTTTGAAATTTTAGAAAAATGTGGAGGTGTAGGGAGAAATGTGAGGAGGTGTAGGGAGTAACTCCCAAAATCAAATTGAAATACATGAAACTTTTTGTACAAACCAAAAACAACCCCTGGTAGTCGATTACAGGGTCCCTGAAATCGATTACCAGGGGTTGATTGCCTGTTTGTACAAAAAGTTACACATAACTCCCCAGCCGGGAGAACTTGACTCCCCAAGGTCATTTTTGTGTCCCTAGGTGATTTTTTCCATTTTTTTGCATGGATCACTTATGTTGGTCATCATTGATAGTGTCAAGTGCATTAATTACCAGCGTGTGACTTGGGCAAAACTGGTAACGGACTTCACCTACCTTGGTTCAAACACCTATATGGACTTTTTCCTCCACATTGCAATGGAATAAGATGTTCTTCATGTATTAAACACCTAAATTAATGAATAAACTCACTCATCCATGTCTAAAAATGGATGGATGATAAATTACTCAAACAATTATTTCCACAAATTATCACAATCATTAATTGAAATCACTTTGGACACTAGCTTCATATTCAAAATATTTCAACCACTGATGATGACAAAGAAGAGTTCAAATCACATTTATCACTAATGTATTACACAATGACAATGATGAATGGAATAATCTACATATATATTAACATTTCCAATATTTCTTGCAATCCATTTACATCTACAATGATCTTTTATTGTCAATAAACACTGAATACACAAATCATTGTTATTTCGGACCATATTTGGCGTAGGGAGTTCTTAGTGCACGACTCTTGTAACATACGTGTGTCCTTCCTTCATGTGTTTGTACATATTGCTTTTGTCCTTGTAAATGCCTCCCTCGCCTTCAAAGTCAGTGTTGATGTTGGCTGCTTGAACAAACGTACTATTGAAACCAAACTTCGTGTGTGATGATTGAAATTCAGTAGGACCAACACTTCCATGAACACCTTCTTCGCCCTTTTCACGACCCTCGTCTTTATTCTTCTGTTCAACCAACTTTTCCATAGCTAAAACCTCAGCTTTGAGTTCTTTAATTAGCATTTCTTGTTTCTCTAAACCACGTATAAGAACTTCTTTACATTTGTTAGTATGTGTTCCTTTTGGTCTTTGAAATCCTCTTCACTTATACTAGTTATTGCTTTAACAATTGCATGAGAAAGTTCTTTTGGTGAAACACTAACATCATCAACCACCTGAAAAATTTCAAAAATTTTTCATTGTATAAAACTATTATTTGAATAGAACATTTGAGGAAATAGACTATAAAGGAGAAAGGGTACATTGAAAATGGTAAAGGGGAAATGGAAAAGGGGAAAGGAGAAAGAGGAAAGGGAAAAAGGAAAATGCGAAGAGGAAAGGGAATACCTTGTCACCAAAGTTTTTCATTGTTTCACTTGAGTCTCAGGTTGCCTTGCCAAAAAAGATAATGGTTTCTGAAAGAGAAATGAGAGAAACCACACATGTTGGAGAAAGGACACAAAATAAAGAGTAAAAAGAAGGTTTAATACCTATTTTGGTCCCTCTTTTGGGAGGGTTTGTTCAAAGTGGTCCTCTCTTTTTTAAAAAGTTCACTTAAGTCCTAGCTTTTGTAAAAACTGTGCAAATAGGTCCTTTTTGGTAACGGCGTTAAAAAACTAACGGCAAAGCTACCATGTGGCTAATATTTGATGATGTGGCATTGTTATGTGTTTTTAAAAAATTAATTAAATGTGACGTGGAATATGTAAAAGTTAGGGTTAGGATTTGGGGTAAAATCAAATTGTGATTTTCTGGGCAAGGATTCAACAACCAGCTTCAATCTGGATGATAAAATTTGGCCAAACGTCTGTAAACAATTTTTATCTGGTCATCATCAGCATCTCCTTCCAATTTTGTTGTTCACCAGACAATTGGAGAAGGAACTGTCAAACAAGTATGCAGAGGAATTTTCCATCTCTATTCTCTTCCTACAGAAAAAAGAAATTCGTTTCCACTCCTAAAGCTTAGATTCTCCCTAAACACTTGTAGCAGAAAAAAGCATCTCCCTAAATTTGCCATGACTATCCCTCAAATCAAATCCGGCAGTGGCATATTTGCATTCAACCTCACGTGGAGTGATATAAAAACTTTGACCCGTAAGTCACAAAAATTCCCGTAGCTGTTTGCTATTCAATTAGGTCAAATGTTTTTCTATATTTCTGCATTTGCATGGAGTTAATCCAGACTTGTCAAAGATTATTTGACTATACTATCAATTGGCCAAAATTTAGAAGATATTTGGACATTGGTAAATCGTGCTTTGGGAATAAAGAAGAAATTAGCTTTATGAAGGACAATCATGTGTCACTGATAAACCACGGCAAATTTCTCCCCTTCATAGTGATGCCTTTCACTTGGTTGCCTCCATAACGTGTTACAACAAATATTTGACATATTTCTCTTTATTTTCCCTGCAGCCTCAATATTGACTCCTTTTTCAAAATACAGATTGTTCAGGAATCCAGAATCTAAGAATTCTGGGCACTTGGTGGCGTTATCAGATTTCTTGTCCTTGACAAAAAGTCACCCTTCTCTATCTGGTGTCTCTATCGCTGTTGAGGTGCGTTCTTTCGTACCTGTTAACTCTGTATCAGATTTATTATATCATCTAGATTGAAGTTGGTTGTTGAATCCTTGCCCATAAAATCACAACTTGATTTTACTCCAAATCCTAACCCTAACTTTTACATATTCCATGTCACATTTAATTAATTTTTTAAAAACACATAACAATGCCACATCATCAAATATTAGCCACCTGGTAGCTTTGTCGTTAGTTTTTTAACGCCGTTACCAAAAAGGACCTATTTGCACAGTTTTTGCAAAAGTTAGGACTTAAGTGAACTTTTTAAAAAAGGAATGATCACTTTGAACAAACGCTCCCAAAAGAGGGACCAAAATAGGTATTAAACCTAAAAAGAAATGAATACCATATTCACTATTAAAATAAAATGGTAGGAGTATTTTGGGAATCAAAATTGAATAATTCTACACACCTACACCAAGATAAAATTATTTCAATCGAACCAATAACATTTTGATACTTAACCGTTGTCAAAATGTTATTAACCATACGTTATTAACAACACATCAGGGTCTCTAATTTAACCGCATCTCAAAGCTTAATATTTATACATCCAAAAACCTGCAAGTTATTTTATCAAATAAAATACTCAAATATCACTCAACAACCACAACCTCAACGTTGTCTAAAGAAAAATTACATAACCACTGCCCCCTAATTTATCGCTTAAAATTAATAAAAGCAATATTTAAATACATTATAAATCTACATTCGGTGTCTGTGTACCAACCATGAAGAAATTTTCACTTACTATTATGCTATCATTTGGCTTCTTTAATATCCTTTTTAATTTCTCATAACCTTAATTCTTAATTATACTATCAAATTGTCTAATTTCAATCGACCCATGTTACGAGCTTTTTCTTCCAAATTTCACTGCTACCATTAACCTCAAAAAATGGTCATTTTATAAAATATCATTATTATACACCAAAACTACAATATATAAAAAAATATTTATTTGCCATCCATGATACATATATAATATACCATTTCATGCAACTCTTCCCACTCTATAAAATATCAAATATTATAAATTCTGTTTTATAATAAACCACACATCAAAATTGCTAACTCAAATTTTCAAAATATTTCATACTAAGCCTACTAAAATTAATCCTATTCATGATATTATTATATAAACTCCAACTTTATTATGAAACCAAAATGTTGGTTAATACACAAACTGCACAACTTAAAAAAAAATCATCTATCCATACTAAATTACTCATCACAAACCCATGACCCCTATTTTCATAACAAGCACTGTGACTTTATTCTAAATTATTGAAAAATTCTAACAAGTTTGAGAATCAAACTCATAATTGTCAACAAGTTTTAACCATCTAAGTTAACTCATTTTCTTAACACAATAATGTGATAAATTAAAATATGCCATGTCATTTTTTAATTTTTTATTTTTAACAAATAAAAAATATTTTTCTGAGTCTTATATAAGGAAATAGAGAACCACACGGATGAATTTAACCCTTGTACTGATCAATATCAAATGTTCATGCTAGCTGTTCTGGCAGTCTGATTACGAAGAAATACGAAAAATAAAGACAATTATGATATTTAATTATAGATTTGGTAAGTTTTTTTTTTTTTTGTTTCTAGTTGTCAGCATGTCAATTAATGATCTCTTGAACCGGTACAATTTGATGACAAGTTTCTATCTATTTTAATTTTTTAAAAATAAAGATTTAATATAGACAAGGAAGAAGTAGGGACAAAAAACCTACGAAAACATTAAACTTTAATTATAAAATTATTATGTTAGTTCAAATATTATATTTAAATGACATAATTTGATTCAAATATTTTTTAAATTTAAGTCATAAAAAATAACTCTACTCTAATTTAGAATATTTTAAATATCAATATCAGAATTTCTTCTCAATCAAGTTAACACAACATGCATTATTTTTTTTAAATCGACCCAATTCAATAGGTTTTTTTAGAAAATACACTAAGGGATTTTGCCTACACAATTACAATGACCAGGTAAAAATCAAATTGAAATACAATGTCCACTGACCCACAAAAAGTCATTAAATGGACTAATGAATATTTCTTCTCTCTTTGGGTTATTCTTGATTTTTGTTCTAGTTGATTTTCCTTCTTTGATTAGGGTTTTACAGCATAGAGAGAAATGGGAGGGAAAGGAAAGAGAAGGAGAGAGAAGAACTACAGGGCTGCTCATGGTGGCTACAACGGCCTCCCTCCGCCACCCAATCCTTCTCAGTTGGATGCTTTACTTTCCAAACTCCGTCAAATCATGTCTTTCTCGCAAGACCCAAATGGTCTTTCTCTTTCTCTCTTACCTTCAGTCTCTTCTTTTTTGTTTCTCATTCGTCTCCCATATTTTCAGGAGCTAATGGGTCGTCGAAAAACCAGAATAACAATGATGGGCACACCCAAAATGTAACCTTTAATCNCCCCATCTTTTTTTTTTTTTGAGTTTGTGATAACTCTCAGTATTTTCGTCTTTTTACGTGTTTAGAAGTCATTTTTAATTCATTTTAATTTTTTATTTTCTAAAATTAGGATAGTTTTAGAATTTTTCTTTAAATTTATAGTTTTATAAAATTTTAGTTAAAAATAGGTTTTTAAATATATTTTAGTACTTTTAAGAGGAAATTAATTTTCTGTTAATAAAGAAAGAAAAAAGTAAAAATAAAAATAAAATAAAGTACAATAAAAATAATTTTTAGGTTGAATTTTTCTTTTATTTTTCTTTAATTGTTAGATTGATACTTTTTTTTTAGATTGGGTCATTGTATAGCTTTGGACTGACTGGACCTTGGGTTGCAGATTAAAGATGGTCACGTTTTGGAGTGGGCTAAAACCCTTGGCAGCTGATGGGGTGTTACTCCCTGCACCTCCACACCCTCTTCCTGCACCTCTCCATTCTCTTTTTTGCCCTTGATGTAAATATAAACGAATGTCAACTTCCGATTCATTCAAGCCAGCACCTCTCCATTTTGAA
>NW_014541999.1:652801-668375 GCF_000741045.1 Vigna radiata var. radiata | reverse complement strand
TGGCGTTTGTCACCTGTTCAAATAGTTTTGAAGGAAAATAATTGATGAGAGCTAACACCATGTATAATACTCACAGTGCTATAAATTAGTGTATGGAGCCAACATGGATCTCACATATTTGTTGAAGATTTTTTTTTGGAAAATGATATTTTAACACCAATTTTTTTACACTGCACACGTGTCAAAATGTGATTGGACGATTTCAAATTAAAAAAAAATTTGGTTTTTCTCTTTCAAATATGCCTTTGTTTCAGTTTTTTTAATTTGAAATCATCCAACCACATTTTGACATGTGTGCAGTGCCAAAATAGTGTCAAAAATTGGTGTTAAAATATCATTTTCCTTTTTTTTTAACGGATTTTGAAATTTTTTAAAGAAAAAAAGTGGGGGTGTAGGATTTTTTAAATACAAGGATAGTTTTGAAATTTTAGAAAAATATGAAGGTGTAGGGAGAAATGTGAGGAGGTGTAGGGAGTAACTCCCGCAACCTTTTCATAAAAACCGTTTGTTTTGAAAGGTCTTAGGTCCAATATATATAATAATCCTCATAGTTACTATGTACATCGCCTGATTTACTAAATACACATAAATCTGTAATTTTTTTTTTTTCTTTTTTCTCCCTTAAAATGTTGAGTTTTCGCTGCTTTTTCTTTTCTGCCTCATTAGCAGTTTTATTCCTATATCATATTTCAACTCTCTTCTGTTTTATGTTTAGGTATCTTTTCCCTTTTCTTCGTTCATTTTCTATTTTGGGTTTATTTGTGTTTGTTTACTAAACTTTATCCGCTTTATTAACATGACAGGCGGCATTAAAACTTATAGAAACATATTTTAATTGGAAATTTAAGTTTAAGTGAATATTATGTTAAATATTAATAAAAATTAAATAATAAACATTTATTTTAAATGTAGAAATATATTATTTTAACATCTTAATAATATAATATTTTTACAACAGGTTTTGTCTTTTACTTACAGATGATGGCTAATATATGTTCTACACAAATTATATGAAAACAAAAAGACAGTTTTTGGAAGAGCTATATGACATAAGTTAAATTTATCAAAGAGATTTAGTATCATTTTTTATTTAAAACTTTGAAAGAATGAGTTTGTAAAGGTTTTTTTCATATATATATATATATATATATATATATATATATATATGTGTGTGTGTGTGTGGGGTTTGCTAATTTATGTAAAGTGGTTTTTCAATTGATACGTTCTAACAAAGTGTACCAAATTTTAGGTTATAAAAATGTTCCTATTAAAAAAGAAAACCAACATTAAATCCAAGAGTATTTTAAAAATTTTAAAATTTAATTTAAAATAAAAAAAAATTAAAGATAGTTATAAAAAATCATGATTGGTCCACGTGTACGAGAGAAGTTATTAGTTTTTATTATATATTTTTAAAAGGTAGTTGTTTTTTAAAATAAAAAATAAAATAAAAGGTAGTTGATTTTTTAACCCAGAAGTTTTATAAACTCAGGTTCTATAAATCCAGACGGGTTCTATAAACCCTATTATATTTTTTACGTAAAGATATTCCTTTAAGTTGCAAAATATATTCCTTTTAAGTCATGGAAAATATATTGTTTATGGATGTGATCCACCCATTTTTTAAAAACAACGTAACTATAACAATTATATCTATTTAAAAATATTTAATTAAAAATATTCCTTAAGTAGTGGAAAATAACTACCTTTTTTATTTTTTATTTTAAAAAACAATTAATGAATAACTATTTTTTTTATTTTTTATTTAAATTAAATTTTAAAATTACTAAAGTATCCTTATATTTAAAGTATGTTTTTTTTTTTAAATAAAGATACTTTTCTAACCTAAAATTTGGTACACTTTGTTAAAATGTACCAACTGAAAAATCACTTTATGTAAATTAGCAAATCCCTTTATATATATATATATATTCAATGTGAAATTGAAACCTAAATTTAAATTTTTTAAATATTTTGCTTCATTAATTCTCCTATCTATGCATAAACTGGAATGAGATGATAAACTTAACATATGAATAGAAAAAGTATGTGGGAAAAAGATGCGACTCTTGTGGTTTGGTTGGGAAATTACGTTTTGAATTGAATTAACTGACATTGAGGAGACTTTTACTTTCTTAAAAGTCAATGTAGATTACGCGAGTTGACATTGTGCTCAAATTCAACGACAGTGAATCAATAAATGTCAAAATGGTTATTCCTAAATTTTGGACCACAAATAATTCAGTACACGCTTTGGAAATTAATCAGAAAATGATAATAACGTCAATTCGTAATAGCTTTTGGTTTGAGGTAGCAAAATACATTACGAATGTGGAAAGGAAAATTACACCATAACGTAACCAATCCAACACGACATCGCCATCTCATTTCTATCTTCGACTTCATACATGATGCTGTATATTAGGTTATTAGATATTTGTTGTCATATTAAAAATTATAAATAGGCCTTGTAAAATTTAATCTAAATCAATTTTAATTCTAACACTGTTAATATAATTTAAATAAATTTTTTAGATATTCTATTGGAACAATTAGAATCGGTTAGATTAGTGTCTAAATGCGATAATCACTTAATACTAACTAATATTGTTATAGAGTTTTTATTTTCTATTTTTCTCTTTTTCTCCAAAAACCCTATATATATAGTTTCCATTTTCAAAAGATTTCATTATTTTTAATGTCTTATATATTCTTGATTTTTCTTTTAATTTAATTTTTATTCGAAGTCTTACCAAAGACGTAAACTACAGTCTAACCTTTTCTTATGAGATGGGTCAGACAACGAAGAACTCTGCATTGAAGATGATTGAGTGTGTTAATGTTTGCATGAGTCTCTATTACTTATAGACTTTTCTCTAATCAAGATTCCATTCCCAAGTCTGTTTTTTCTTATGAACGTGTTGATGTAAATTTGTGGCATTATAGGTTAGGCCATTCAGGACACAAAACTGTAAAACAAATATGTAAAAATTTTCCTTATGTACAAATGACCTCTGATACTGTTTGTGATACTTGTCACTATGCTGAACAACATAAATTGCATTTTCCTTAAAGTGCTTCTTTGTCCACTACATGTCTTGAAATAATTCACTGTGACATATGGGTACCTATTTCATCTTCTATGAAGATATTTTTCCCTATAAAGACCAAAAAACAACAAAGAAGCCAACAATAAGGAGAAAAACATAACTACTTTTCTTAATGAGCTTTTATGCAACTACAATTTTGTTGACGAGGAAGACCTACTGAAATGGACATCAATGACCAGAGGCAAACAAAGCAGGATGACACTGACAAAATAACAATAACAACTTTGCTAAAAATGAGGAAAATTACAGTCACAAAAGATCCACCAAAGTAAAAAGGGCTCCCGAGTACCTAAATGACTACGTTCATCAAGTTAATCAATCCTTATCTATGAAAAACAAATTTAAAACTTCTTATCCCAGTTTTTACCTACTATCTTGTGATTCCTTGTTAGAGAAACACTTAAAAATATACTTTGGCCATCACTGCCAATAATGAGCCACACTCCTATGATAAGGCCAAAAGCACACGTGAATCGTCAAAAGCTATGCAAAAAAGAGATCAAGGCTTTACAGGATAATAATACATGGTATTTAGCACAGTTGCCTCCAGGAAAAACTCCCATTGGTTGTAGATGGGTGTACAAGACTATATACAAAGTTGATGGCACCATAGAAAGATATAAGGCACGCCTAGTAGCTAAGGGCTATACCCAACAAGAAGGGATAAACTATTTATACACCTTCTCCCTAGTTGCCAAGCTCACTACAGTTAGGTTAATAATTGCTCTTGCAACTTCAAATAACTAGTTTCTACGCCAGCTCGAGGTGGACAATGGTTTTTTAAATGGGGACCTAAATGAAGAAGTTTATATGGAGCCACCACCTGGTCTAAATGTCCATGAAATGGGTTAGGTTTGCAAGCTTACTAAGTCTCTATATGGACTGAAATAAGCCAATAGATAATGGTTTGAAAAATTTTCCTCCTTTCTTATTTTTGCCAATTATATCCAATATAAATTTGATCACTCACTTTTTATTAAGAAGACACCTACAAATTTTACAACCTTACTTGTCGATGTAGATGACATCATACATAAAGGTTCTTCTGCATAATAGATTTCAGATAAAAAATCTAGGAGAACTTAAGTACTTCCTAGGGTTTGAAGTAGCCAGATCTAAGAAAGAGATTCATCTATGTCAAAGGAAATATGCTTTAGACATCCTTGAAGAAATAGGAATGCTAGGATGCAAACCATGTTCTCCACCTTTTCTAAGTGATACAAGTTCACTATATAAAGCATAAAGTTACTTGGATAATTCTAACTCCTGTCGAAAATTGATAGGAAAGTTACTCTACCTCACCAATATAGACCTGATTTATGTTTCCCTATTAATTTGTTAAGTCAATTGATGTAATCACCCACTAACTACCATTATTGGGATGTGCAACATATTCTTAGGTATATCAAGTCTGATCCTTCAAAGGGACTCTTCTTCGCAGTTGATTCACAAATAGAGATAAAAGCCTTCAATGACTCAGATTGGGCAACCTACCCTAACACTAGAAGATCTACTACGGGTTTCTGCATCTTCCTTGGTTTATTAATATCAAATATCTTTGATTATTTTATCCTCTACTGGACTATTGGCCTAATAACTTAAATGTTGGTCCAATTATGGCCCAACATCACTAGAAACCATTTGACCTAGTTGACCCGCCTTACTACAGTGGATAGACCAAACAGTCTTGAATGTCAACCGCTCGATCTCTGTCATATACCATACATATGCCCCCCAGGTCTGAGTTAATCGTTCAGCTTTAGCCATGATTAACTATAGGACTTATGAGTTTGAGGGAGGTTGTATTTGTTGTATTGGGGAGCGTGCTTCTAGTCGTTGCTCATTTGTGGACCGAACGGTGGGCTTTATGAGTTCTCTTTTCGAACTTTGCCATAAGCCGAGCGGTAAATGATGGAAGTCCTTTTTAGAACTTTTTTCCATGTTGATTAGCAACTTGATAGTATCTTGTTTACCTGTTTTAAAGGAAAATAACAATCGAATATGACCTGTCAAAAGAATGTAAACAACTAGATTAACCCATTTTATAAGGTCGAATAGCCAAGCAGGGGAGACCACTCGATTGAAGATGCTCAGTTGAGAGTGACTGTTCCTCAGCTCTTGATTTTGGGCCTAGGAGTTCTTGGAGAATTTTCCCGTAGGCAAGAATGGTCGTCCGTGGCCTAGGAGTTCCTAGAGAACCTCCTAGTAGATGAGATTGGTCGTTTGTTGCCCAAGAGTTCCTAGAGAACTTCCCAGTAGACGAAATTTGTCGTTTGTGGCCCAGGAGTTCTTGGAGAACTTCCCAGTAAACGAGATTGGTCGTCCGTGGCCCAAGAGTTCTTGAAGAATCTCCCAGTATAGACACGATTGGTCGTCCATGGCGTAGAAGTTCCTGGAGAATCTCCCAGTAGACAAGATTGGTCATCTGTGACCCAAGAGTTCATGGAAAATCTCCCAGTAGATGAGATTGGTCGTTTGTGACCCAAGAGTTCTTAGAGAATCTCCCAGTAGACGAGATTGGTCATCCCTAACTCTCCAATTTTAATTTTTTAATTTTTTTAAATTATATGTATATCGAATTCAAATTTCTTTTCAATTTTTTTTAATATTATATGTTTTTAACCATATTTCATTCTCACTTGTTTTTTCTTTTTCTTTTTAAGAAAAAAGGAATTTAAATACAAACTTATTATTCTGCTATAATTTCTCATACTGTTTTTTTTTTAAGAAAAAAAAAACAACTCTCTCTTTTATCTTACATGATGATGAAATATTAGTTTAAAATGGTTAGAATTATGTTTTTTCATCTCAAGATTTTGTTTATTGATTTTAATGAATATAGAAGAAAAATCAATATAGTATTTGTTTATTCAACACCGATTTTTCATTGTGTCTTGTTTATCATAAATTTTTCTTGTGTATGAATTTTTTATTAGATTATGATAAATTGATTTAAAATGTTTTGTTTTCTTTTAGAGTAATCTCTAACTAGTGATATAACTTATTTGATATGTTATCTATTCAATTTAAAGTTTGTCATTTAATTTTGATTTAATTATTGGTAAATATGAAAAAAAGCTAAAGATAATCATTATATATGAGCAATTTATTTTATATTTATAGTTATACTAATTAACTTAACAATAATTAGATATAAAATTTTTGAATGTATTATTATTATTTTTTCAAACTTATTTATCATATCCGCCAATTTATGAAAAAGTGAATAGCAAGATGAGTTTTTTTTACTAGAGTTATTTTATTTTATCTATAGAACTGGAGATGAAAATAAAATAAATTTGGAGACAAAAATAATTTAGTAGTTATAATTTCAGATAAACGTCTATAGGTGAACCTCTGATGTATATATATATATATATATATATATATATATATATATATATATATATATATATATATATATATATATATATATATATATATCTTTCAAACTCAATGCACATATATGTTTGTAACTCAAGAAATATCTGATTTGTATTTGATTGCTGGTTATTTAATTAATTGTTTACATTATTATCTCATAAAATCAAAGTTGAGGATAATATTAGACATAAATGTTCAAAGGTGAAAAATTCAGAGATTGAAACATGTTGATAAAAGTGACCAAAGCTTCCTGTAACATGTAGAATATCGTTCGTAACTGCAACCATATGTCAATGATAGGTTATTGATTGAAAAGTAAAAAACAATATGTAAAATAATGTAAAATGTGTCAAATAATTCTTTTCCTAAAATAAGACACAACTCAGCTTCAAGGTTTCATTAGTGCAAAAAGATATTTTTATGAGTTAAAAGTTTTATACCGTTTTTAAAACTGATAATAATATAAAAACAAAAAAAAAAATATAGAAAACATTACTTTTTATACAGGTTAAAAATATAGTTAGTATAGAAAGTGAAATTTTCATTTCTGTTTCCATACATAACGTCCTCCTTTTCTCACAACACCACCACGAACAACTCTCCATTTGCCTTGAAAGCTATCAACAAAATCTGCATCTACACAAACCTTGACACCAAAAGCCACGTAAAACCCTTTCCCATCCCTTTCTCACTGTTATCCACCATTCTATGCGCATAGCATATCGTGAACTCAAACCAGAAAATGTGCTCATCCAAAACAATGCCCACATCACCCTTATCGATTTCTTCCTTCGATTGTTGTGTCCAACTTCAAACTCAGAATCCAAATGTAAACACCGTCACAACTTCTCCCGCAGATCTCCCCTCCACGAGAATAGTAAGAAGAGTAACTCCAACACCCAGAGGTAGTGTTATAAAAAAGGGTTAGAACTCCTGAGCCAACTAAGTCCATCATCGATTTAGGCTGGACTGAAAAAAGTTTTAAAATTTTGATGCGAACTAATTTTAAACTCAGTTCACTCGAGTTAAATTCGTGATGGTAATGAGTCAGATTGGTTCATCAACCCACTTAATTTTTTTAATAAGTATTTTTTGTTATGTTAGTCATTTTATAAAATATAAAAATAAAAGGTTGTGTGAAATTATTTTTGTATGGAATAATTAGACAACACGAAAAATTCATAAATCTTTACTTAGTAATTTAATTTTTGTGTAGAAACAAATTTGAATCGCTATAAAGCCATTAAAAATTTTGTTGAAGAGATTTTATTATATACAAATAAAATTTTATATTTGATTGATCATATATCTAATTTAAGACATTTCTCCTTTACTTAGATTTGAAGTAGAACATTTGTTATTTTTTTAAATTGAAAATAATAATTTGTAATTAAGTGGGTTAGTGAGTTAATCCGTTTAACCCAATAACTTGTGGTAGATCGAACCAGATTCAATTTTTCTTGACTCGTTAATAAATGAGTTAGATGACCCGTTTTGATAAAACTACCTTAAAGGCCAATTTCACACGAACAAGCCTGGTGAGTAGCCGAAAATTAAGTTTCCGACTAAGATGAGATGGCTTTAATAGAGACGCGCGATGGTTCTGGTTGCTTCACAAATCACTCCGATCTATGTTTTGGAGCTCGCAGTGGCTACATTGTTGTAGGTGCTGCTTCACGATACTCTCATTTCAAAAGTTTTAGAGTTTGAGTCAAGGCTAGTGTTTATCAATAAAAAAAATAAAAAATTATTCTTTATATAAGTTATAATTAGAATTTAAAAAGATTTCTATTTATTACAAAAATATTATTGTATTCACTTTCTACAACAATTATAATTAAAATGAATATAAAAAAATTCTTATTTATTAAAAATTATCATTGTGTCTAATTTTTATACAGATTATAACAAATAATAATATAAAATATTTTCTTCTTTCTTATTATTACAACATATATAAAAAATATTATCTTTCCGTCACATCACTTCTTATGATGTTATAATTTCACTCCATATAAATAGTCATTATAAAAATATATATGGTTAAATGTTTTTTTTTCTCCAAATGGTTTCATGTCTTTTTATGTTCAATTTGGTCTTAAAAAACGTAATTAATGTTCAATTAAATCATTTTCACTAATTTCGTTTAAATTGTTAACGACGAACTATCCAAATGTGCAACTCCATTGTGAAGTGTCATTTATTGACTGACTTGGAGTCCTTTGTGGCATTGCCAGTTGGAATTAAGATTTTTGAAATTGTATTTCTGATTATTACGGTAGGTGAAAAGAGGGTTTTTATTTTACGTAACCCTAATGGGCAATAGTTAAACACAACTTCCCTTCATTTCGTGTTTAATTCGAGTAGTTCACCATCTGTTCTTGGTACAATTGTGGTCAATCTTCTATTGGATCTGGGGTCCTCCGTGTTTGCGATGAAGCTAGGGTTTGCGCCCAATTTCGCCTCAAGATTGGGGCATTTTCTCCTCTGATTGTTAATTTCCACACTCCACTTCCCCTCTTGCTTGACTTTCTTGGATTTGTGTTGGACTCCGGGTTTTTGGAGGAAAAGTTTTTTATCGCCCTTTCCTTTTTTGTTTCCCTTTCTCTGTAATTGAAATTTGCAATAAAGGAAGAGTCTTTCCAGTTTGGTGAATGAAGATGCGATGGAGGAAGTAACCTCCGATGCAATGAACCTTTATTTGAATCTGGGTCAATCTCATTTGCTTCGAAGGAGTGAAGGAAGTATTCTTATGGAGTTTTTACAGTATGAATTGAATATTATAATAAAAATATTTTCATCGTTTCAAGAGTGTAGTATAACAATTAGAAAGTGACAATGCACTCCAAC
The DNA here is from genome assembly GCF_000741045.1 of Vigna radiata var. radiata. Classification (NCBI taxonomy): domain Eukaryota; kingdom Viridiplantae; phylum Streptophyta; class Magnoliopsida; order Fabales; family Fabaceae; genus Vigna; species Vigna radiata. The sequence goes on along the minus strand of NW_014541999.1, from coordinate 659,031 downwards.
TCAGCAAATAAATGACACTTCATAATGGAGTTGCACATTTGGACAGTTCATCGTTAACAATTTAAACGAAGTTAGTAAAAATGACTTAATTGAACACCAATTACGTTCTTTAGAACCAAATTGAACACAAAAAAACATGAGGACCATTTCGAATTTTTTCAACCAAAACTGGAACCAAAAAAGACATTTAACCAATATATATTTTTTACTAATATTTAGTCACCCTAGAAATGGTAGGATGATGCCAAAAGGGGAAAATTATTGTTTTTTTAAACAATAAAGAAAAATAAATATATTGGATTCAACTTTATAATAAGTTTACATTATGCACATCTTAACTATCATAAACGTTATGAATTTCCTAAATTTTTTATTATTTAATAAACATTAAAGATAAACGTGTCGATTCTTTTTTCTTTTTCCTTTTAATTTCTCTTCCGTGGCCTACATTAAAGAGCCTCTTGTGCACTAATGTTACATTAAATAATTTATAAGTTTGTACGGACGAAAGGGCCCTTCTCTTTAATTCCGTGAAGTGTTTGGTTTCATGAGAAAATTGACAGGCATTGACTTGGAGCACTAATCAAGTCAAACAACTCAACCAATTTGTTACTTTGTTTTAGCTTTTTATTTCTTTAAATAAACTGATTTTCATTACTTCCCTAACGGGGTTTACTTTTACAGAACTTTATAACCACTAAGAATTGTGTTTGACTTTGTAAAATTATGGAAACCACTTATTAAAAAATTCAACTTTCTCATAAATGTCATCAGAAACCATCTAAATAGTTCTAGATACTATGATATATATATAATATTTTTTGTTATCTATAAGATTAAAATAACAACTAATTTACTTTTATAAAAATTTATTAATATTACAGTTTTCTATTATTTTAGAAAAATATTTTTAATACGAAAATGTCAAGACCCTTAAAACCCCAGTTGAGTGGGATTCAGGTGGCATCGAGAGAGGGTGCAGAATTCAAAAAGTGAAAAATTAGTGGCGGCATGGATTCAACCATTTGGTTTTGGAGATAGTATAAAAATTGGGATTTTAATATCTGACTTCATTTTCTCTCCATGCAACTTTTTCTTCCAAATTTCCATAACTTCATTTTCTCCTCCTTCTTTCTAGATTCCACCATATTCTCACTAAGAATTTTCATCTTCATCTTCTTCCGATCATCATTCAGGCAACGTCTAAGTATTTCTGGTGACCAGAGCTTTCATCTAAACCAATCAAGTTGTTGTTTGAAGTTGGTAAGTTAAGATTTCCCCTCGCCTTCTGAGGATTCATGTTTTCTTATGCATGCAAGCGTTGTTTGGTTTGCATGTGTTCCCCAATTCATTCTCTGACGATGTTCTTTGCCTTTGATTCTAAGATCGGTTTCTTTTCACCAATCAGAAGCTTGTAGGAAGTTTTAGAAATAGTTGTCGTTCGGTACTACCGTGGAAATATAAAAGATAGCTCTTAGATTCAAGGTAAGGGAAACTTGTAATTTAATTATGATTCGTTGTTTTGGATGTTGCATGTTTGAATGATGGTGTTTGATGAATTGGTTGATCTGATGATATTGCATGTTTGTTTGAATGAATTAATGTTTGGTAAGTTATCAATAACTAGGTAGAAATAGGGTCATTCTTAACTCTGCTAAACTCTGCAGAAGTCTGTAATTGTGACCGAGGTTCATTTAGGACCGTTCGGTTTTCCTTTAGTATGTACGGTCTTGATTGAATTCTCTTCCATTGGATATATCAGTTGATGGCCGATTGATCTTCTATTGGTTAATGTTGAGCGTTCGGTTCAGTAAGGTATTGATTTTCTTACGAGTTAGTTAGTCAAGATATTCAAAATAAGTTAAGTTAGTTTCATTGTTGGTTTTATCGTGTATGAAAAGAGTGTTAGGCATATTAATAATAATACTTCTTTAAATGAGTATTCGGTCTTGTACTAACACTCGATCTCTTGAAGAGCGTCTAGTTTGTACTAACGCTCGGTCTTTTGAAGAGAACTTCATCCTGTGTAAAGTGTTCGGCCTTAGAGCTCAGTGTTCGGTCAAAGCTCCAAAGTGGTCGACCTAAGCTTAAATTGCTCGGCCTGAGGAATAATTAGTATGTTAAGTATTTAAGTATTTGGCTCCAACTGGATCTATCAGGTTACTTGACCATTCGGTCATTATTCTTGGGTTGAGGGTATTCTTAACGTGCGGTATTTTGTAATCTCTTCTGTTCGTTTGTGTTCATCTATAGGAAATTAGTATTTCCGTTCGGTTTTGTTCTTAGGAAATGATAATTCTTTCTATTCGTTGCTTTTGATTATGATGATTGTTTTATGATATTGGTTAACTTGGATGAGGAAGTATGTTGATCATATATTTCAAGTTGGTATGGAAGAGAATTCCAAGGAGGAATGTCCCAATGAATGGTTATGGAATTGGTAAAGTATGAATATGGTCAGCTTTGTAGTGGACGTTCATCCTGACATTCCAATGGTCATTGAGTCTTAAGTAGAGAATGGTGGCGCATTTGGTCGGAATGGCAGGAGGCCTGGTCGCGTTAGGCTTGGGGTTCCAGCTAACGGACTAAACTCATGTGTAGGCTTGGGGTTCAAGCTACAATGAGGGATGAAGGGCTAACCCCATGTGGCGGTTTGGGTTTCCAACTATGGTATTCACATGGTGTTCCAGTTTACCTTTCCACGGGTGCAAGAACGACCGTAGCTACATGATTCATACAGTCTGGACAGTTGGTGTAAAGTTGTCGGTTATTATATGTTGTATGTTCGGTTAGTGCATGAAATATTATGAGGATGATTGTTGATTGGATATGTTGTTTGACTTAATCTTAATTCTATTTTATTTGATATGTTGGTTTGAATTAATTAAATTACATAAGCTTACCCTTATTTTCCTGTCTTTTCATGATGTTTCGTTCGATCGTTCTCTTTACTGCGATGATCATCCTTTGGATGTGAACAAATTTTGCTGAAGTTACTCTGGAGCGTGCGCTGGAAGAAGAAGACAATTAGGAGTAAAACCATTCTGTCTTAAGATGTTGTATGTATGACCGTTCGGTTTGCACATGAAATAATATCAGCTTAAGATTTTTGTAAAGTTTTAAATTTATGGTTATTTTTGGATAACTGTAAAGTAACTTTATTGCTCCTATAAGTGTTCTATTGTATTATAAATATAAGAACTCTTAAGTATAGTTTAAGGTTATATTTTTGGAATGTTACAGAAAATATTATGATATCAAACAATAAGAAAATTTGACAATATTACTCAATATTTTTAAAATATCCTATTTTGAAAATACTAATTCAACTTGACGTACCAAAAAGTCCGAGAATCATTTTTAAATAAATAGAAAATTTATAAAAAAGGCTTATTAATTAAAACACTTTATATCTTTAAAAACTCTTTTCTAAAAGTTTTATTCCTTTCTCTAACATTTCTCACTATCTGCTCATAATTTTTCCATAACGTTCTCTGTAATTGTTATTAAATATTTTCCACAAGACATTACACATTATACTTAGCCAATTACTGTAAACTAAACAACTTATGTGTTCGGATAGATATGAATTTATAACTTACGTGTGTATGTTATAGTAACAGGGTCAAAACAATCTTATATAAATTTTTGTAAATGAAGAAATTAACTATTTTTAGGAGATTTTACTTCATATAACTATTTATTTTTTCAATTTATCAATATTGTGTGAATGATAAAGTTGTGTAAGTAAAATGTATTTCTATACTTAGATAACTTAGTATTATCTTACACCAACTCCTTAATATATTAAGATATATTTTTACCCGAATATAATAAATAAAAAAGAATGTAAATGCATTTATTTTTTAATAAAACCAATACAAAACATGTTATTTAATCATGAAGTATATTTTAGTATATAGAACCATGTGCTAACTTAATTGTATTATGTTGTGAATAGTAAAAATTTAGAGTAAATTTACCTTCTTTTTTTCATGTGTATGAATTGTTTTAAGTTAATATTTTTTGAATTTTATTATTAAAATAATTTATTACTATTGATTACTCCTTACGTATGAGATTTTTGTGGACATTTCAGCTTTATAAACTTCATCTTCTTGTGAAATTTTATATCTTGTTCAATGTGAGTGAAGCTTAATTAGGCAAATCAAAAGAGGTGTACTATTTTTATTCTCCACTATTTGAACCTTTAATGGGTCACATGGACCTGAGTTGCTAATAGGAAAGAATCAAGACTGATACTTCCTGCACCTCATTTATTGTTTACTACACCCTCTTAAATTTTAAAATCCCAAATGTATCCCTCACTAAAAAGTAAAAACCCTATCCTTACTTTCAATAATAATTAACGTTAACCAACTCCCAACCAAAAGGGAAGAAAACTGAGTTTCTTAATTTTAAGGCTTAATACTTCCCTTTGTCCTTGTATTTGTGTAAAAATCGCATTACCAGTGCAATCAGTCTCACAGTCTTTCCTGCAAATGAACCAACTTAGTAACCTATAGGTTCATCACCAGCCTTTAAGCTATTTATTCCACTGATAGCAGAAGATAATTGTTGCACAGTGAGATCAGTTAGTGATTGGGGTAAAATGTGTGCATTTTTACAAAAATTATGACCCAATTGAGACAGTTCAAAACCTGAGGACCGAACTGAGATTTTCATCCAAATACGAGGACCAAGAAGGGATTAAGCCAACACGTCAGCATACCACGTAAGCTAAACTTAACGCCGTTTAAGATCAGTTAACGGTTGGGGTAAAATGTATGCATTTTTACAAAAATTATGACCCAATTGAGACAGTTCAAAACTTGAGGACCGAGGACAGATTTTCATACATATATGAGGACCAAGAAGGGATTAAGCTAACACGTCAGTATACCACGTCAGCTAAACTTAACGCCGTTTGAGATTAGTTAACGGTTGGGGTAAAATGTGTGCATTTTTACAAAAATTATGACTCAATTGAGACCGTTCAAAACTTGAAAACCGAACTGAGATTTTCACACAAATACGAGGACCAAGGAAAGTATTTAGTCTAATTTTAACCACAAAATGTCTCCCTTACAGAGAACATAGAAGTCTTTGAAAGTTGAGTTAAGGCCGTTATAGTGCGCTTGATAGCTCTGCTTTCTCCCGCACTCCAGCAAACGTCTTCTTTTTCACGTTTTAAGCTTTCTGAATTCATCATTTCCCAAACTAATCCTTTTTAACATTTCAGAATTACTGTTCCACAATGTATTTATGGATCATGAAATTCTAGAACCACTGTTACAGAGAGTATTTTCAAATCTTAAAAATGTCTTTAAGAAATGTTTGTTCGTTTCAGTATTTTTTTGTATATTATGGAATAATTATTTTGGAAGGTATTTTTAAATTTGAAATATTTTTTGAAACAATTGATGTGAAATATAAAAAAAAATTCAGAACAGATATTGTGAAAGGTACTTTTTGTATTCAGAAATATTTTCCGAAATACTCCTTGTAAGGACTGTAAAATAAATCAACTTATGGGTGAGTACACGTGGCATTTCCCAAATAGGTATTTAATTAAAAAGGGAAAACATATGAACAAAAGCATTTCCCAAATAGGTATTTAAATAAAAAGGGAAAACATATGAACAAAAGCACCTGGGGTACATTTGTAAAACGTAAAGTTACAAGCTAATCTCATTTTATTTCTGAAAGTGATGCTCACCCCTCTGTTGAAGCTTACTTCCCTGCTCTCCCTTACCCTTTCTCATTTCCCTCTCTGAACCACTAAATCCTTGCTTAGGTCCTAGAAATTTCAACTTACAGAACTGTACTTCTACCGATCGGTTCTACTCTTCTTCAACCAGTACGTTAAAATTTCTTCTTCCCATACAATTGTAGAGGTTGGTTCATGCAACAACTCCTATTGCATGTAACTGATTTAAGGTTTTTCTCCAAAATTTAGCTTAAATTCTATTTTAAAAGCTGATTTCTATCTCCAATCTGAAGATTTATAGGTATTTTTAAGTTCCTAGGGTACAAGGTTTTGAGTCCGATCATCCTGTGAGTTGCATTGTTCAAGTCAGAGATAAGGGAAGTTTGGATGTTTTATTGTTCTATTTTGGAAATTGGGATTGCATGAATTGGGTATTTAGTTTGGGGAATAATATTTTTTTATTTATTTTCATTATATATATATATATATATATATATATATATATATATATATATATATA
>NW_014541999.1:604145-652771 GCF_000741045.1 Vigna radiata var. radiata | reverse complement strand
TATATATATATATATATATATATATATATATATATATGAAGTTAATTTAGTAAAATAATGATATATGAACTGTGAATTTTAAATTTGTATGTACTATGTCAAGTTCTGGTTTGCATGTCAACTATGAAATTGGATGAAACTATGGCAGTGATGATATTGAATGATTTAATGATGTTGAGTAGTTGGATAAATTGATTCTCTGTTAAACTATTACTGGATAGGTACATAAGCAAAAATATGAGAGTTAGAGTCAGATTAGAGGAACTCGGGTAGTCAGATTTTGAATTGGGTATTTCAGGTGGTTTTGGTCATTCAAGACCCTTTAGATAAGTCAAATATGACGTGTTAGGAACCTTAAAAGTGGTAAAAACAATGTCCAACTGGTAGAATTAGAATTGGGCGTATAGGTGGATGAAATTGAGTAACTTGAGTGCAAATTGATATTTAATATTTAAAGAATAACGTCAAGAAGGTTTATATCCACTTGAACAAGTTTAATTCAACCTGTAGGATGAAGTAGGGGTGGAAGAAATTCATAAAAAGGCCTAAAATGAAACTTAGGGGTGTGAGTTCTGCAAAGTTGCAGAATTGGGAATCTGCAGAATTTGCAGATTCGCTGACCGAGGCCTCTCGCACAGCGAGAGCCTAATTTAATTAGGCTTCCCAGCATCCAACCGCTGAGCGCACCATGTGCGCTCGGCGAGATTTTCTGGCTGGGTCTTGCTGGCTTGTGTGTTGTGCGATCCAACCTCCCCTGTGTTTGGTTTTCTTCTTCTTCTGTTGCACTTGGGTGACTGTCTATGACTTGTACATGAATTAATAAGGTGTGTATGAGCTTGTATAGCATTAACAATGTTGGTTTTGATGAATCATGGGAAGTAAGATCATATTAGAATGATAGTTTAGCATCAAAATAGGGTCTCTAGTTTGAGAGATCCTCATACTGTGTAGAATGAATATATGAGGCTTCCATACGGTGGGTTATCCTTAACACTCTAACGGTCTCTCATTCTCATTTAGAGAAGATTGATGCGTGTGGTGAGAGTAGTGGGAGGTCCTAGTAATAGGTGCTACGTGGAGGCCTATTATGCGGTAAAGGGCTTACACTTGTGCGTAGTAGGGTGGAACCCATTGGCAAGGGCCTTGCAAGGCAGTAGAGGCCACCACAAGTGCACAACCCGCCCCAGATCGATATTCATTCTAAGTCCGGACGAGTCTAGAATCCATCTTAACATGATAGGACATTATATTTGATTTGTCATTCTACTATACTTCTCTGTTTTAAGTTCTGTATGATAACATTGTATGTTTTCCAACCAAGCTTACCCTTGCATTGTTTGGTTTGTGCTTTGTATGTGTGTGCTTTTCTTTTTGCAATGATCATCCAACCTTGGATGTGAGCAGAGGCAGAGGATGTACCCCTGGATCATGCTTTGGAGGGAGAGGACCCAGTCATTAGCTCTTAGGCACTCTCTATTATACTCCTTTCTATATTTTGAAAAACTTTGTAGCTTATATGCAACACCTAGTTTATATTATTACTCTTAGATATTTCTATTATTTTGAGAGACTTCTTATGTACTTAAAGTTTATAATTTTATAGCTCTTTTGGATGACTGTAAATATTATAATCTTATCCACATCCTTCAACTGCTTTGTCTTACTATAATGACATATCCTGAAGTATTATATTCATCATAAAATTTTTGGGATGTCACATTCCTTCGGGATTCTTTTTCTATATCTGCAAATAGTGATTCTAAAATACAAAAATAAATTTAAATGATTGTTTCGGAAAATGTTGTTAGATCTAAAAATATATTTTGAAATACTCAGTTCCAAAATATTTTTTTATACTTTTTGGAGTTCCAAAAAATATTTTCAAATTCAAAAATATTTTCTAGATTCAAAAATATCCTTCAAAATATTCAATCTGAAAAATATTAAAAAAGAGAGTGTGAATATTTATATTATAATTTCATTGAGGGATAATGTGGGAATTCCACATTTCATAGGGAAAAAAGTTCACTGTAAGAAGAAACACCCAAGAATAAAAGAGACTTAAAAAAAGTTTTATTTCTAAATTTAATTGAAAAAATGAAGTATTATTCATATTTAGAGCTATCAAAATGGGTAATCCGACTCGACTCGGCCTGACTCATCACGGGTTGGTTTCTAAGTGAGTCAATTCAACCCGACTCACTTATTAGCGAGCTGAAAAAATTTGAACCCGGTCCGACCTACTACGGATTGATGGGTATATAGGTGGACTCGCTGGCTCATTTAATTATAAGTTTTTGTTTTTAAATAATTAAATTACATTTTTTAAATTCAAATATAAATAAATGTCATACTAAAATGATGTTAAACTCCAAAGACAATTCAAAATAAGAAAAAAAAAAGTACCATACAATCCAAGAGTAATTTAAAAACATGTACAAAAGGCGATTTTTGTATCACTTGTCCATTTATAATATTAGAGTCTTGAATAGATAAATCTATAATATTTTTCTCTATTGAAACATTTTCTTCTTTATCACCATCTACAATATAATAAAAAAATGCTAACTAATAATGTTGAAACACAAAATAATAAATAATTAAACGGCTCACCACGGGTTCAACCTGGTGAGCCGGGTTTTAAGTGAGCCGAGTTGAAAATTAGCCCGCATAAAAAACATTACACTTTTTTAAATCCAACCCAACTCAAACCCGTGGTGAGCTAGGTTAGCCTACAAGTTACAACCCATTTTGACAACACTAAAATTCATATATCTATAACTAGTCAATACAATATTCCTTTAAAAGGATAAACGAATTAGAATAATATCCAAAAATTCGTTTGAAATTCCTATTCATTAGAATTTTTTTATTATATTATTTAGGTTTAAACCCTCGGTTGGTCCTCGCTTTGGTATGGTAATCTCAGTTGGGTCCTCATATTTGCAACTGTCTCAATTAGGTCATATTTTTTGTCCCACAGGGCATTAAATTTAGCAGAGTTGTATTTTATGTTTTGATGGCATGACATTGTGTGTAACATCCCAAAATATATAGTATAAACTATATAAAAGAGTAGTCAACATCATAATATAATAGAATAGTGAAAGACTTGCAGATAAAGAGTATATCTTACAGTCATCCAAAAATGGCTATAAAATTTAAATTTTATATACAGTAGAATATCTCAAAATTATACAAAATAACTGAGAAATCCTAACCAAACTAAGCAGCAACATTATCACCCTCCAAGGCCTGCTCCAAGGGCACCTCATCTACCTTTGCTCACATCCAAGTAGGTGATCATTGCAATAGAAAACACAACATAGACACGATACAAACATAAGCAAAAGGGTGAGCTAGATATTCAAAGATCATACTATAACAATAACACACAACAAGCAAGTTTAATTCGAGTATACTGGATCAAACATCATAACTTGTTTCACTTAAAACTTGACTCGTCCGGACTTAGAATGATTGTCGAGCTATGGCGGGTCGTGCACTCGTGGTAGCTTCTACTGCTTTGCAAAGCCGTTGCCAATGGGTTTCACCCTACCACACTCACGAGGTTAGTTTGTACCACGTCTTAGAGCATACTGAAAGCCTCAAAGACTAAGACTTCCTAATACTCCTCATGACATAAATCAATCATATCTAAGTGAGAAGAAAGACTATTGGAGCTTCAGGATAACCCCCAAAATTGAGCTTCCTGCGAATCATTCTAAAACTTACTGAGGGCACCACCATGAACCCTCTCCTTAAGGATCATGGAATTACGTTCAATAACTACATTTTTCACTTTTAACACCAATCATAACCTTTATGTTTATATACTATCAATTTAACAATGTCACAGAAATCATACTTTACATTTCAATCATCACTTGCACTTAATTCAACCCAAAACAAAGAGCTAAAGAGAAAACTAGACTCAAGGGATTCGCTTAGAGCACCCTATTCGCAGGGCGAAACTTGAGTGCCTCGCCTTGCGAATTATCTCGTAGGGATGCCAAACCTCAAGCCTCTCGCATAACGCACCCAAGTCGTTATGCGAGAGACTAAAAAGAGACTACCCCTCCCAACGACTCGTTATGCGCACCTTTTGGCTCTTTGAATTAATTTGACCGTGCTCCTAGGCCACTACCAATCACATAGCGACAGGATTCGCTAGGCAAATCACAAAGCAGAGAGCAACCCTCTCTAATCACTCGCACAACGAATTGGTGCGTTGTGCTAATGACTAAACAGAGAGCTCTTCGCTATGAGGACTCGCTATGCGAAAACTTTCGCTCAGTGAGTCTGCATAATCTACCGAATGAAAATTCTGCAAAATTATGCAACTCACACACCCTTAACCAATTCTAGCCACTTTCACCAAATTCTAACACCCCTAATTTGTGTTTTAGATTTAGTTAGACCTATCTAAATGATTCTAACCCTTCATACTACAAATCTAAAGTGATGAAGACTCACTTCCTACTCTAAACCACCAAAATCAACAACTTAGAGACCCAAACTCAATTTTGTCACTTTATACCTATTTTTGACCAATTTGGTGACTCAAACAAGTCACGTTACACTTGCTAACACTGTCCCCAATAGTCCAAAAGCACTCTAAGCATAAAATGCTCAAAATCACTATCTTACTTCCTCTCAAAAGGACCTAAAACTCTACTAGTGCACTCAAAAAGCGCATAATTCCCTTACCTTCCATCTAATCACTCATCTAACATAACACATACTTCAAACATATCCAATTTCAGATATCTACCTCATCCTAACCAAACCACAGTCACAAATTTCCAGCATGCAGTTAAATTCATACAAAAAAAAATCTTCTCAAAACATAAATTTAACCTAAACAACATGATCACACAGAGTTCAACACACCTACACATTTCATAGAATCAATTTAAGAAAAGACCTAGCTCCCCTTACCTCAAAACTTCACAGCCCAGCTTAAAGACTCGCCTCAAGAGTACCTTGAGTTGCAAGGAACCTAGACAACACCCTACAAACCACCAATTGGTGATCAAGAATAGCTCTTAGAGCTAAAGTTTGGCAGAAAATGCAAGAGAGGAAGCACAAGACACATGCAACCAGCAAGATTTGCATGATTTAGGTCCAAAACAGCGGAGGAAAAGGAAGAACAAATTACTGGTTAAAATGAAGAAATTGATCGATCAGTTGTGGAGCCCTCTACACCGTGGACGTTTGGGCACCTCCTGATCGTCAATCCGACAACTCAGTAAGAAGAAATCCTAGAGAGAATGTAGAGGAAATCTGAAGAACTGGTTTTCTAGAGAGATAAAGTGATTAAGCTAATGAACCAGGATGTTTTAAAAATCTATTTACACTATTGGTGTGTTTTACCATCAAAGCCTAATTCTATTAACGTAATACACCTATCAATTCTTCAACCCTATTTTTCAGGTCCTCACATTGTGCATTAAATTGAATGGGGGATGTGGCACCAAATGTAATTGTTTATTTAGAGATTTGTTCAGAACATTTTTACTGAAATAGGATTAAAGAAAGAGAATTAGGGATTTGGTCAATGGGGTAAGAGGAATTGCAATCCTAGAGAAGACGAAGACAATAAGCTGCATTCTACCAATTCAAAACCCATTACGGTTTTTTGCCTCTCCCACCAGACCAATTGGTCTCTGCATCCTCCACTTGAATCCAAAGGGAACCAAAAGCGCTCATCTCCTTCGCGTATGCGCGTTCACCTCAACCTCCATCCAACCGGCCATCGCGAGTCGCGGTCCAAGGTGTCGCCAGCATCACTTTTCAAATTAAGAGCAAAGATAAGAGAAACAAAACCACCAATGACAAAAGTAAAATGCATCGAATTCAATTGAGAAGTACAAAAATGAAAAAGAGGAAACCCACTCCAGTCACGGTACACGATACAAAAAAAAGGCACTTGAAGGAAATATGTTTGTGATTGTTCTGACAATGTTGTAGCAAGTTTAAGCTGACCAACACATTGCTTCTATATCTATGAAGAAAATGATTATGCTCCAACTTTTACTAGATATTTTTATTTTGGCTCCAAGTGGCAGTCAGGTGGCCAGTGAATGAACCCCTGATGACTCAATTATAGAGTCAAAAATATCCCCATTCACAACCATTGTTGCGTGACTTTCCAAACGAGGTTTTAAGTTGTAACACACAACAAACCAAGGTCACAATTTTATCATAATCCTTAATACTAAAAATCATAGGCCAATGTAGCTTGCATCCAAGACACAGACACAAATCAAAATGCCTATCATATGAATAATGCAGCCACAAAAGTGCAATAGCAAATACAGTTAGAAAAATGAAGTAATTCAATCAAGCAAGTATTGCAGTTAGAAAAACAGAGAGAAACTTATGTTACTACATAAACACCACCCTTTCTCTTATTACCATTAGAATACACAGAACATTTCGGGAAGAGGAAAGTATATAAAATTATGTTTGAGTAACCCTAATAATTAGAAGACGAAAAAGAAGACGAAAAAGAAAACCCACCTTTGGAAAACACTAGGGTTTGGCCACTAAGCTACTCCAACACCTGTAATAACAACAATAAAAAAGGGTTTTAATTAAAACTAAAATAAAGCAAAAAAAGGATTGAAATGTAAAAAGAATAAAAAAATAAGAACTTTGCAGCTCTGGTGAGACGATCACCATTCTCGGCGACGGAGATGTTGAGGACGAACTTCTGCACCTTGATTTCCTGCATGGGGTTGGATAGTTTCTTCTCCAAAGCCTAATGCAAATAAAAGATAAAACACAAAAGGCTAAACTAGAATAACGTGTAAGAAAGACGAAGCACGTCACAGAGACGAAGAGAAAAGAAGAATGAGGAGAAGCAGAGACCGATATCCGACGACCGACAATGAGGTCCATGAGGGATTAACCAGATCTAGATGAGTTTTGTAAGGTTGGATTAGGAACAAATTCTGTGGTTCAGGAATAAATTTGCCATGTCAAAAACTTTTAATTTTAAAAAAATTCCACCTAATAAAACACTTTTACATTAGTGTGTACCACGTCAGCACCAAATAACGTCGTCTGGTCCAACTTAACGGATAGGGTAAAATTAGCTCAATTTTACAAATAATATGACATAATTGAGACAGTTGCAAATATGAGGACCCAACTGAGATTCTCATACAAAAGTGAGGACCAACCGAGGGTTTAAACCTATTATTTATTAGGTAATGGAGAAATACTTTAGAATTACAAATTTTGATAATAGGTTATATTCAATATTTGAATTAAAGAAATCATGTGTTATTAACTATTTTTCTATATTAAATTATATATAGAGAGAGGGAGAGAGAGAAAGGTTTAATGGCTTATTTTGTTTTCAATTTTGCTGGATTGTGTAAATTAGGCCTTTGTTTTAAAAAAGTGTCCACTTGATCCTTACTCAAGCAAATTTTGCATCAACATCATCTCTTCCCTTAAAAAGAAACAAAAGAAATTAATGGATTAATGGTATGGCAAAAGATAGCGGTAACATGTCATTTTTTAAATTGTATGTGTGGTAACGTACGTGTTAAGTAATTAAAAGTTGAGGTGGATAGTTCAAACTTTCAGCCTACAACGCAATTAAATTCTTGTTATTATTTTTTTTTCTGTCATTGTAGTTTCAGTGTCCAACCTTAAATTCAACTCTGGGCTTCCACGCCCAATTAGGTTCAACTGCCCAACCAGGATCACTAGTGACATCGTCGGACCACCGTGACTCCTCGTCACCGCTAAGGAATGGACATGCCAGTCTAACCCGAACGCTCTTCCACGACTAAGAGAAACCACTAAGTCTCTCCGTGCAAAAGCCCTCTGCGCATCAAACGAACCAAGAATTCCAAGAATAACCAAGACCCCAATCAGACTCTAAACCGCAAAGAAAAACGAAATCCCCACCTATTCGCGAGAATAGGGAAGAACCAAAGATTCCCAAATCAACACTCTCTCGCCCCCAAATCGCACAACCTGCACAAAAGATTCAAGAAACCCAATCTGCAAACTCAAATACCCAAGGAAAACCCCAATCGTAAGAACCAGATTCCAAAATCCCCAAACCCTAGTCAAGAACAGAGCACAAGGAAAGAACAAAAGTCCTCTACAAAGTCGAATCAGAGAAGGACAAAACAAAAATCCAAAAAGGAACCCCAAGATCCCCCAAAAGAAACCCCAAGCCAACGCCATGCACTGCCACGAAAATGCCCACTAACTAAGACCCTCGTCGTTGTAGAGACGTCGACGAATGAACCCACACGTCATGGAGATGAGTCGCGCCTGAGCCATCAAACCTAGCCTTCCTCCCTACGAAACGAACCACAATGGGAAGAAGAAGAAGGCTACTTTGCAAGATCGAAATAGCAACAGAGATGAGGGACAAGAAAGGTGTCTCCCTTCTATGCCAAAAACGAACTCAAATCGAAATGAAGAAGTCGAAGGCCTCCTCCTTGCCATGTTTATTGTGCGAAGAAGAAAATTTGAATTCCTAAAGACGTGAGCCATCCATTTAAAAGTTAATTTAGATTCAATCTTATGTATCAATTAAGATTTTGGAATTAATTAAGAATGACTTCTAATTACTTAACATGTCACCACACATACAACTCAAAAATAACACGTTATCACTATTTTCTATCATATTATCAATCCATTAACTCTGTTTGTTTTTTTTAATGAAAGAAACGAGACACAAAATTTACTAAGAACTAAATAGACATTTCTTTAAAAAAAGAGACCTAATTAACACAATCCAGTCAAACTAGAAACAAAATAGACTATTAAGTATATATATATATATATATATATATATATATATATATATATATATATATATATATATATAAATAGGTTATAAAACTTGATTAAAATTTAATAAATTGCAAATGTTTAGATAAGAACTTTTCACACAGTACATTTTAAATTTAAAACTAATTAAGGGGATTGGCGTCTAAATGATTTTCCTTTAAAAATAAGTATTAATAAATTATAAAATATATTATTTCTATAAAAAAATTCTTAGTACGTAGCTTTTATTTTATCAGTCTTTACCAATATTTTTTTTACTTGATTGTATTATTCGACAATTGCTTCATGTTAACTCATTATTAAAATATATAAAAAGAAAATAAAAGAAAAAACAAACTAAAATGGCATGTTGATTTTCCATCATCGGTCATCCACAAAAGAAGTTCGCACATGGAATATAAAAACTTCCCTTGCGGTTCTGTAGTTAATATTTTACCAACAAATGTTGCCACAAATTCGAAAAATTCGAAAGGGAACATTTTTGTTGGAAAAATTTCCCTTGTACACTCATAACGTGATCTACACAACTAATTTTACTTTTCAATTCATTGTGGGTTTGACCCACACAAATAATATTACTCTTTATTTCATGGTGAGTTATTTTTATTAAACATTGACAACCTTTAAATAGGTACAAATTGGATCTTAGACCAAGTACAAATAATAAAATCTGACAATAAAATATCAACTTACCTAAAAATAAAATCTCCTTATTCTAACATAAAATAATATTCTACATAGATAAACCAAAATCATAATTACTCATTCCTCTTTTATCTCTATCCAATCAAACCAAATATTACCATACCCAAACCTAATAAAATAATAAATCTCTATATTTATGTTATCCTAACAATTTCCTCGTCAAATAAGTAGTTAATTAACGAGGAATTTAGTCTCTCGCAAATAAAACAGTTCCAATCTAACAACGTCAAACTAAAATCATGATTTATAAAAAAAGTATTCACAAACCTTTGTCACCAATCAACTAATTACTAAATATATGATTCTTCACCTATCTATTTCATATCATTATTCAGTGGTGTCATTTGATAGTAGAAGTTAAAAATGCTGACAAAAAAATAAATGAAAACTATCCATCAACCTTTAACAAATAAATAGGAACCAAAAGCGTACTCAGGTTCTTTTTAAAAATTAAATAACCATTTGAATATATTATCAAATTTATAAAACCGATATTAAAGAAAATAAAGCGTACTCATAATAAAAAAAAAATCAATAATGGAGGATAATTTAAGAAATTTTCATACATTATTTTAGCTGAAAAACTCAGTGTTGGAGAAGGAAGGTTAGGAGAAGAACAGAAAATGGCACATTTTTCTTATCAACTAAGCTACGTTAAAATCTGTTATTATGCAAATGCAATGCATCCTTAAAACACCGAAAGAGAAACAAATTACTTTCCATTAGTGGAATGTTCTTTTATAAAAATGAAACTCTGTTCTTTGTTTTATTCCCTTCTCACTTGCGCCAACAAATTAATGTAAGAAAACCTATTTCAATATACGTACCCTTCTTATTGTATAATTGCATATAAATATCAATTTAATAGTTCATTTTTAAAAATTGGTGAAACAGTTATCAATTTTGTACATGAATCATAGAGTTGTTAATATGGATAATCCGGCTCGACCTGACCCGGCTCACTACGGGTTGGTCACTTAGTGAGTCAACTCAATCCAGCTCATTTATTAGCGAGTCAGAAAAATATGAATCCGGCTCAACCCACCACGGGTTGGTGGGTAAACGGGTTGGCTCACTAACCCATTTAATTAGAGTTTTTTTTAAATAAAAAAATTACAAACTTTCTATATTCAAATTTAAACAAATTTCACTTCCAAAAAATTATGCTAAACTAAAGACAATTCAAAATAATAATAAAAAGTACAATATAATTCAAATGTCATCCAAAAACAAACACAAAAAACAAATACAAAACAACCTGTTCCTGAAAGAATTTCAATGAAGAAGTGAGAGTGAGAGTAAATGAGAGCAAGTTATGTGAGAGTGATTTGTTAGAGCATAGGTTACTTTTTTTGTATACACAATAACTGAAGAGAGTATTTTATTTTTTAGGATTTTATAAATAATATATAAATTAAAAGAATAAAATTAGATAGGTAGGTTGGTCTGCCAACTCGGTCCACCACGGATTCAACTCGCATGAACCCGGAACCGGGTTGAAATCTATTCGAATAAAAAAAATTCATTTTTTTTAAATCCAACCCGGCTCAAACCTGAGCGGATTGTGACTCATTTTAACAATCTAATAAATCAGATTGTATTTCCTTGTTTACCCAAGTTAATGTATTTGTTTTTTCCACTTTAATTTCTCTCTCTCGCATGCTTTAAATTACGATGACAGTATATTTTCGTAAAAGTGGTTACATAAGTTATTCTATTATTCTTAAAGAATGACAGAGAATAAATAAAAGTCCATGTTTTTAAACAATGGCGTGTACTTGGGTTGATTCCTCCCATGCACAGGGCAAAAAGAAGCTGCTACCGCGTTTTGTTTTTATTTTTTAATACTTTTTATATTTTCCCGTTCCGATGTTAAATAATGGACGTACGTAAGCTGCTACATGTCATGGTTAGTTCGTCACAGTTTTACTTAAAGTAACAGCGCACATTTATGAATATTTACAAGTTAAATAGTTATAAAAAACATAAACTTTATAATTTTTCAAAAAGTGAAAAATAAAAAAAATGTTAAATAAATGTAAAAAATATATGTATATTAAAATACCATTTTTCTTTTAATTATATTTTTACTGAATTGTATTTTTCGGTCCAAGAAATTAATTTTATCACTCTCAAAATATAAATAAGGAATGAAAATTTTATTTAGTCATAAAAATGTGTTAAAACTAGTGTTTTATTCTGTGCATTATATAAATCAGACAAAATGACCAATCGAAAAATATTGATATTTGAGGAAAGTGAGTAAACATTAGGATGAAATAACAGTAATTTAAAATGATTAAAAAAAAAGTTGTCTACAACTCAAGAACATTTGTGGGAAAATGCAGAAAATTAAACCATTTTAAAAACATATTATATGTATTATTAATTGTAATCAAAATCAATTTTTTATAAGTTTATTAAAATGGCTTAAGATGAATAATCAATTTCGTTTGAATAGAAAAATGAGTTTGAAGCCGAAGAGGAAAAAGTTATTCGAAAGTAATCAGTTACAAATTTTCCTATAGAAAAACATTATTTTCAGAAAGAGCACCTTTACATATCAAAACTATTGTTTCAAACACAAATTTTATTTTATGAACAACTTTATTTCTAAAAACAGCATAGGTGAAGTAAGTGTTTTGGGAAGGAAATCATGGGTATTTTTTATATAATAGATTTTTTTTACATACATACGATGAAATTTTATTATAGATTCATATATTTTTTTAAAATTATTTTATAATAAAATTTTGATTTAATAATAAATATATTAAGGATGAAGTTATTTGAAAGTAAGTGGTTAAAAAGATTCGAGGGCAAACAAAGTCCTACATTGAATAAAAAAAGGGTTGGTCGAGGATTTATATACACATGATACCTTTAATGGTAAGAAATTTTTTGGAGTGGTGTCAAAAACAAACCCAAAAGATCTAGGTCCAAAACGGATAATATTTTATCATATGTAGAGTTCTATGTGTGTGTCGAACCTGTGAACCTTCCCAAGAGTATAATACAATAATGTTTTGTTGTGTGAGCGGGTTGTCTCTTAAGTGGGAACCCCATTCACATTGATGAAGGAAATGATTATTTAATTAAAGTGGGTGCTATTTAATTAAGTGGAAAGAGGTGGCATTAGCGTGGGTGGAAATGAGAGGGTTGAGGTTGTGCTGCGAAGGTGTTGAGTATGACACGAAGGTGGAAGCTGAGCCAAAGGACAAAATCGTTGTTCCTAGTAAAACAGAGTCCTTCCACAAACCCAGGGAAGCAACTGTCATCCCTGCAAAGAGAGTGTGTGTCAAGAAAATGATGTGCTGTTGCTTTATCCGCTGCATGTGTCACAACTGCTGCAAAACCAACACCAACCCTCACTATGCTGCAGGTAATTAACCTTTTCAGTTTCCTTTATTCAGTTATGCTCTGTTTTCATTTTGGTCTCATTTCTTGCAGCCAATTATGGAAACTAATCAGAGCCTAGCCTACTCTCTGCAACTGGAAAATGAAACAGGGACAAACCAACAGTGATCATATGATAGTGGGGAATGGAGATTGTTGTTTAATGCTTCGTGCTTGAATAAGGAATAAGAGTGATTATGTAATTTGTATGACATCATTGGAACTTTAGCATTTGCAAACGTTTTCTGTTCGTTATTTCAAAGTTAAGGAAATAAAAGTAAGCTTCTTGTTTTAAATTTGCTTTGTTGAGTATGTTTTCTAGCTCTATTAATTCTACCTTTTGAGTGTTAACTACTCTACATTAAAAAATGTTGATCACAATATTTTTAAAACAATTTATTAGAATTCATGAAATTGGGGTGAAATGCTTATAATAAAATTAAAATTTATGTTTCGAATTTTGATAAATTTGGATCAATGATTTTAAAATGTGTCTCTGAAATGGACCCAACGCGTAATATAAGCAAAAAATTATCTTTTGACTGCACTAAACATTATCAAGACAGAGTCCTATTTGAAGGACTATCCACAAAATCCAAACAATTTTTTTTTCTCATAATATGATAAATACAAAGTTTGATTAATTTTGTTAATAATTTTTTTTTATATAAAACTTGTTGATCATTCTGAAATCTCTTTTCTTATTTTTTTTTCTCATTGACGAAAGTTGTCTTAAAATCTCATATAAGATATCCAAATTAAATTACCTAGTATGTGTATGTTCGTAAAAGAAGCATAACTTGTGATAAATGGTGAAATATAATATTAAAAACGCTGCTTTTTTCCTTGGGAATCTGGGTTGTGGTGGGATTCCTGACATGGTTTTGATTCCATAAACTCCATTTTTGAGTGGCTCATAGATGATATGACAAGAAAGATCAAAGTTTTGATTTGATTCTATTATGTTTTGATGCCGAAGCTAATAATGTCTAAACCTAAAATCCATAATGAGGAACGGAAGAAGTCTTTTGTGCTGTCATAGACCTGCATGATCATGTAAGAAATAATACAGGTGTTAAATGATAATTAATAATTTACTACAACTTTTATGTCATTTTAAAAACGTGTTAATGACGAAAATTTCTAGAATCTTTACCTTCTTAGATGAAATAGTATTTTAGATATTATTTTAAAGTATAAGTTTCCTCAACTATCTTTTGTTGTCCCATAAAGCAAATTGATCAAGTAGTCTGGGCATATTTTTATAATAGATTATGACAGCTCAAAATCGTAAATGTTTCTTTAACATAAAAATTTAAATTACGTAAGAGGATTCTGGAATGAAGAAAATTGGGTTCAATACAATTGAGTTTGAATTTTTAATTTTTCAAACTTATCCATATCCAACTTCAGCTAAATATTATCTTAAATCTCAATTAAAT
This sequence comes from Vigna radiata var. radiata, assembly GCF_000741045.1. NCBI lineage: Eukaryota > Viridiplantae > Streptophyta > Magnoliopsida > Fabales > Fabaceae > Vigna > Vigna radiata. The sequence goes on along the minus strand of NW_014541999.1, from coordinate 638,396 downwards.
TCGTCAAAATGTATATTTAAGTTTTCACCTTTTGTTAAGATTAATAACTCATTACTTCTTATTAATATATGGATTCTGTTAATGTAATTACTGAGACAATTGAAGGTCATCCACAAGACTCAGCTGAGGTCACAACACATGAAGGAAGGTCACAGAGAACATCACGATTGTCTCAACGATTTTCGGATTTCGTTGTGACGTGTAATGGTCCCAGCACAAAGGGAAATTCTGTTATAAGGACATGATGGGGAGGGAATCTTATTTGATTGCTCTTTTTATTTTCTTCCCTCTAAAAAACCGTTATGCCAATTGTGAATGAAAGAGAGGACAACCAGTTTTTATGCAGAAATTCCTTTCTTCTCTGAAAATTCTCTTTCTTTCTTTGTATTACTGTTAAACTTTCTTCTGACAGTACCTTTCATTGGTGCTTTCATTCGGCTTACTCCATGACGTCTCTTCCTTCTCACGCTGAAGAACTCTCTAAAATCAACAAATAGCTCGAACAACTTCTCTTATCCCAAGCAAATTTTGCTAATGCCCTCCATGATATATCAGCACACACCACTCAACTTGAATCTAAATCCCCTCCACCATCACACCACCACATCCCACAACCCATCAAATTCGATCTCCCAACCTTTGATGGATCTAACGCATCAGGGTGGATATTTAAGGTGAACCAATTTTTCGAATACCACCAAACCCCTCATGAACAACGTATACAGGTCTCCTCTTTCTACCTTGAAGGCCCAACCATGGCATGGTTCCAGTGGATGTTTAACAATGGTCTCCTCACTTCATGGGAGGCTTTCTTGCGTGCCTTGGAACTACGATTTGCACCATCCAAGTACGAAGATCCCATAGCTGCCATATGTAAGCTTTCACAAACCCATGGACTCCATGAATATCTCTCTGAAATTGAGACTCTTGCAAATCGTATCTCTGATTTCCCCCCTTCCTTTTACCTAAGCTTTTTCATTTCTGGCCTCAAACCACATATTCGTCATGAGGTAACAGCCCTTCAACCGACAGATCTTCCCCAAGCCATTGCTTTAGCCAAACTTCAAGATGACAAATCCAACCCATACCAAGCACACCCACCAGATTCTTCCGCCCTCCACCCCCGTCACCCACCTCACCTACTGTGCCCAGACCCCAACCACTTCCACCTATTCTCCCTACACCACCTACAAAATTACCCATTCGGAGACTCACTGAAGCTGAGATGCAGGCTCGAAGGGACAAAAACCTCTATTTCAATTGCGATGAGAGATATACGAGAGGTCATCGATGCAAACCCCAGTTCCTCTTATTAACTTGCTTTGACACTGATGACCCACCAGCAGACCTCACCATCGATAAGTCCGTTTTCGAACCACACGAACCAAAGGCGGGCCTCATTAGCCTTCATGCGTTCTTAGGCCAGTGGAGCCCTCACACTTATCGGGTCATAGGGTCCATCAACAGGTACTTTGTTTAGATCTTGGTGGATAGTGGGGCTACCCACAACTTTATTCAAAACCGAGTGGCCCAATTTTTACAGAACCGACACCTAGCCCATTACGAGTAATGGTTGGAAATGGCGATTTCCTACCCTGTTCAACTTTTTGTCCCAATGTTACACTTCACCTAGCCCATCACCAATTCCCCATTGACCTCTACCCTTTAGACCTATCAGGCACAGATGTTGTATTAGGGGTACAATGGCTACAACTGATTAGCCCCTTTCATATGGACTACAATGGCACATTTATGCGTTTCATGTGGAACAATTCTCTAGTGGAGTTACAAGGCAACCAGGACCCAAATCTCATACCTATCTCAGCCCATCAACTCAAGAGACTCCAAACCACCAATAGAGTAGAGGCTCTATTCCAACTTTCCTTGCAACCTCTTCCCCCAACACCTTTATCCTACCCACACGACATTACCTCTGCTTCCACACCAAACCTTACACAACAACAACAACTTCCCATCGCTTATGAACCTCAATTGCAAAGCCTTATTTCCAAATATTCCTCATTGTTCACCATTCCTACAACTCTTCCCCCTTCACGCCCAACTGACCATTCTGTTAACCTCACCCCAAACTCATCCTCAATCTCTGTTCGCCCATACCGCTACCCACACTACCAGAAACATGAAATCGAATCTCAGGTTCAAAAGATACTGGATTCTGGTTTTATTGTGCCCAGTAACAGTCCCTTCTTTTCCCCTGTCCTCCTTGTTAAAAAGAAGGATGACACTTGGCGTTTCTGTGTTGATTATCTAGCATTAAACTCCATCACCATAAAAGATAAATTCCCAATTCCTACTGCTAATGAGCTTCTTGACGATTTGGGTAATGCTTGTTGGTTCTCGAAATTAGACTTGCTTTCGGGATTCCATCCGATTTTAATGGTGGTCGATGACTCAAGGAAGACCGTTTTTTGTACTCATAATGGTCACTTTGAGTTCAGAGTTATGCCTTTTGGGCTCTGTAATGCCCCCTCCACCTTCTAGGCAACCATGAATGATCTTTTTCGACCTCACTTGCGTAAGTTTATAATTGTTTTTTTCGATGATATTCTGGTATATAGTCCCTCTTTGGATTCTCATATTACACATCTTGACATCACATTTAATCTACTGGATTCAAATCATTTTAAGTTGAAAGGTAGCAAGTGTTTGATTGGACGTCAGTCTATCCAGTATTTGGGGCATGTCATTTCTCATCAACAAGTACAACCAGACCCTGATAAACTCGAAGTCGTTCACAATTGTCCTCAACCTGCTACCGTCAAGTCACTCCGAGGTTTCTTGGGCCATATTGGCTGCTATAGAAAATTCGTCCAGGGATACGCCTCCATCGCTCATCCTTTGACAAAGCTGTTAAAAAAAGATGCCTTCATTTGGAACGATGCGGCCCAATCTGCTTTCGAAAAGCTCAAGCAGATACTCTTACATGAATCTGTTTTGGCGATCCCTAATTTTGCATCCATGTTTGTCATTCAGACTGATGCTTCCAGTGTGGGAATGGGTGTAGTTTTATCTCAGCAGGGTCACCCGGTCGCTAATTTCAGCAAACAGTTTTGCCCCAAATTGCGCAATTCATCCACATATGTAAGAGAATTATGTGCAATTACATCTGCTATCCAGAAGTGGCGTCAATACCTGTGCAATTCATCAAGATGGAGTGACTTAAAACAAAAAAGGAATGACTTAAAACGAAAAAGGTTGAGACAGGCCGACTCATATCGAAAGTCTAGACAAGCTAACTTGTGCTAAACATCGAAACACATCGACCTAAGTCAAATGTTGAGATGGACCAGTCTTGGCTGAAGGTCGATACGTGTCAACTTGGATTGAAGGTCGATATATATATATGTCATCTCAAACAGAACGTCAAGATTGCCTAGTATGGAATAAAGGCAAAGACGAGTCAAAGGTAGAGATAGATCGACTTAGATCCAAAGTTGAGACAAAAACAAGAACAAGATAAAGAACTTGCTTGTACCTAATATTAAAAGTAACTCTTAGTAGTAATATAAATATTTTTTTCAAATTTGATTTAAAAAAGTAAATTACATGAAAATTTATAAAATAAAAGTTATCTTTAAGACATATGTTTTAGACAATTTCAAATACATTAAAAAAATATTAACTTTAAATGTTTAAATATGTAATATAAGAAAATCACGTATTACTTACTAACACGATAATAACAAAATTTTGTTAATAAATCAAGTTTATTGATGAGTTTACCAATATCTAAAAATTCAATAGTAAATTAATTATCAATAAATTTTATTGAAGGATAAAAATTTGTTTGATAATTAATGACGATCATAAATTTGTGGGTAAATATTTGTGTACCTATAGGTAAATTATGGTTTCTAAGTCAAATCTTTCAATAATGTTAATTAGTATTCTTTCTCCAACCTGTTTTTCTTTTTTTTTCTTTGTTCTTATTTTCTAATTATCTTGTTTTTCTTATTCCTCCTACTATTCTACTCCTCCCTCTATTGTCGCCACTATCACATCCACCACTCCTGCCTCTAACTCTTCCTTCAATTTTGGTCGTCACATTGTCGAGCGTCACCCCATGCCATCCTCCTCTTCTTCCCCCCTCCCCCCTCTTCCACCTATATTTCACATAATTAAAAATATTTGTGAAATAAAAATTACAAATTACCAATAAAATTATTACAGAATTGGATCTTTTAGATGAATTCTTTACTAACAAAAATATCTGTTATTAATTAAAAATTTAAAATTTGCCTATAAAACTCATTAATAAATTTAAGTATATAAAAAAATTACTGATAATTACAAATTTTTTTATCATAATCATATTAAATCATAAGTATCTTATTAAATGTAGGACTTCAAAACATTATTACCTCCTTTTAATGGTTGATGTTTATAACAATTTCACACAATTCACATCGATTCGATAGTAGTTTTTCTCGCTTTTTAAGACTATTTTACTTGTTTAGTTTATAATATATATCTTTAATAGTTAACTATCAATAAAAAAAAAAACTAAATATATAAAGATTTAAACATAAGACATTTAAATCCAAAAAAACTCGTTCTTTAGGTAAAAAATATTAAGATTTAAGTATTACATAAAATCATAAAATTCAATATAAAATTCTTAATATCGTCATTTCTTAGATGATCAATGTCTATAAAGACTTGATTCTATTGAAGTTAACTTAATCTCTATACAAACCTTTTTATAGCATAAATTATAACATAAAGTATTTGTTTCAATAACAAAATATTTAAAAAATAATTTATTTTCCATTTAATAGTTACATATTTACTCTTTTGTATCTTTTTTTCTTCATAATTTTACCAATATATGATTGATAGTATTGTTGTTGACCTTAGCTTGAACTACATTTTCATCTCTATGATGTAAACTCCCAACCATAACATGATCACTGTTGTATTCTCATATCATCATGGTTGTTATTATTACTATGGTGAAACTAACCATTCTTATTTTATATTATTATAATCACTATTATCATTGTATTGTTTTAGTGGAAGAAAATAATTCTACATCATTTTTAAATGTAAATTGTATATATGGATTTCAAAATCAATTTAGAAAAAGTTTATTGAATGTCAATTATAGATTGATGTAAAATATGTCCAACTTATATATCGATTATGAATACAAGTGATGTTAAATTATCCACGTTCTGTCTATTTTAGTTTAGTTATTATCATACTAATATTGAATGTATAATTTTTTAATGTTCGGTCTATTTTTAGAGTACGTAGTTTCAACTTGAAAAATATTTTTTTCATGCCTAAACAAAAATATAATTCAAATTTTGAAACTATTTCAAATTGTAGGATCGAGAGTAACTCCTTTACACTATGTTGTTTTGTTCTATTCTTATTTATCTTACAACGTCATTCTATTCTTCTTTAAAATCCAAGCTGAGTGAGTTATTATCTGTCAAAAATACTCCGACACTTAAATTACTTAACTATACCGATCGATTATTACACTTAAGTCATAAATGTATAATAAATATAACTACTTACTTCCTTACTTTGTTTATGTATTTATAGATTTTAGAGTAGAGTTTTGATTAGAATTGACGTAATTACAGCCTAATGTCCCATAAATGTGCTTTATCTTGTTAATCATGTTAAGTTTATACAAATGTCCCATAAGTGTGCTTAATTTTAATATGCAAGTTCCTACCCTGGTCACATGTTATTTTGAGGATAGAGTATTCTTGGTAAAGATTAGCTGACTGGTCACTTTGAAAATGTGTTGATTTTGCGGTCTATATGGTAAAAAACGTCACAGCAGAAATTAATAAAATAAATTACAACGTACAGTCTTTAAAACAATTTTAATTGCCTCATACCATATTTCATGTAATAAAAAATCTAAAACTATTACATGTTTAATTATGTGTTTCTAGCACTTAAACATTTGTTTGCACATCGATTACTAATGTCATTGGTGATCTCCATGCTTAAAGATTCTTTTCTCTAAATACATGAAATAAAAAATAATTATAAATAGAGTATAAATATACGTTTACATTCTAAACTTATAATGTTATCTTATTTAATTTGAATAAATTTTATTGTTATTTATTGCTATAAGTTACATTCAGTAGGTAATAACCAAATTACAGTTACCAAATTGCCTATCGCAATAAAATCGAATACGATATTAATTTATTGTTTAAATTAACTGAATTAAATTTACAATTGCATGAAAAAATTACACGACTTTATAATCCACCATGATTCATCGTTTACTAGTGTGTTCTCCATCATAAACATATATACCAGTCTTGAAAATATTATTTATTTACGAGAAAAAATTGAAAATTATTAGCATATGGACCAAGAATTAAAATTTTAATGCAATAAAATAACCAAACAAACGGAAAAATACCTATAACATGTGAATAATATTGTCTATAAATAAATTGACAGTTTGATCAAAATAATAATTAAATACAATATATATATATTTCTGAAAATAATTAACAACGATGGTTAATTTTGATTAGAAATGGGCATCTTAAGGTTAAATCTTTTCAAACAAAGAAAAGAAAATGAAATGATTCCTGGTTGGGTGGGATCTCTAACCTGAAATAGTAGTTGAGTTGGGGAAAAACCACCATTACAGAGAAATATTAGACCCTACCATTTATTCCATATATGTCTGAAAGGTCAAAAGCAAGGAGTAATAAGAATATGATATATCCACTATCACCATCTTCCTATCCAACCGTTACCCAACGGAACCTCTCCCCGGTACCCAAATTCAAATATAAACACTCTCAAAAGCAAAAGCAAAAGACATTCATTCCTTCACTTTCCCTTCCTTTTCAAATGCTACTATATCAAACTTCAACCACTCACTCCCTTCTTCTTCTTCTTCCTCATACTACCAATTCTACTATCACCTTTCTCAAAATGGGTTGCTGCGTTAGCAAATGCAGACCCGACACCAAACCCTCCCCAGAACAACATCAAAACCAGTTCAACTTCAACCTCCTTCAAGACAAACTTCCTCCACCACCTTCCACCCTTTACTCCTCCACCAAAATCTCTCCCTCCCCTCCTTCTCCAACCTCTTCCACTTCTTCCATTTCCTCCTTCACATGCACCACTTCCAACACCATCTCCTCAGCCTCCTCCCTCTCCACCGCTTCCTCCTCCTTGAGCTCCAAGGACAGGTCCTTCTCCAACGAATTCCTATGGTCATGCTACAAGGATAACCCTCACATCACTCGCATCAACTCACTCAGGGAAGCCTCTCTCTCCTTGATGCCACCAACTAAACCCAGACCTCATCATAGAAAGCTCATAAACGTAAACCCATCACCACCTCCCAAACCCAACTCGGTTACACGCAGACAGTCTCCACCGCCGCAATCGTTTTCTATGCCCCAGAAAAGGGTTCGCTCAAACTCGCCAACGAATCTGGGCAGGCAGAAGAGTTTCCGGAAGGACACGGAGAGGTCTATTACTATTAACTATGCTTCCGACATGCACAGTAGGACTCTAAGGTCACCCTCTCCCAGCAGAAGATATATCGGAGACAAATGTGGGAGTGCTAATTTTGCAACGGACAACGTTGTTTCGAGGAGAATGGTGAACAGTTCGAAAGTTAGTTTTCCTGGTGTTCATGGTTTGCCTTCAACGAGGAAAGAGAGTGTTAAAGCAGAGAGTTCAGGAAGAGTTCTTAATTCTGTTGGTTTAAGGCAGAATGAGACATGTAGTTTCGGGGCTGGTTCTAAAGTTGATGAAACTCTGGCTAAGGATGACATGGACTTAACTCTGATGGAGGATATTAACAACCCTCTTATCTCCTTGGACTGTTTCATCTTTTTGTAGAAAACACTGTCTCCTACATTTTCATATATTTTGGTGTCCATATAAACTTTCGAACCATTTTTCTGCTTCTTTTTGTTTGTTTGTTTCATATTCTTAGTCTTTTGATTGTTTGTTTGTTGAATGTCACAAAATATTCATAACTGTCCTAGAAGTTCAAAGGTTGATGAAATTCTAGTTTTAGTCTTTTAGATATAAGATGAAAAACACTGGTGTGTGTTTTCTTGCTGGTTTGAATTTGTTATGTTTGAGCATAACCAGAGAGAGTCCTGTATAATGTAACGTTTGAGATGTGATTTACATTTCATTATTTAATGTTTTAATATAATATATCAATACCATGACTGTTCAAATTATACCTGATTATTGTTTTGTTTATATTTTTATTTAATTGGTTCAATTTATTGCTTTATTTTTAAAATTTTGTTTATTCTTCTAATCTCAAAAATTAAATTAATTTTATTATTTGCTTCCAAAATTTGCAAGCAACAATCTCAGCTATTAAATATATGTGTTAATTTCTTACCTGTTAACTGTAAAATTTATATTGATGAAAAGTCACATTCGAAGTGTGTAAAGGATGAAATTAATCTTTTTAATGAATAAATTAAACAAAAAGATGGAGTTAATTGAAGAATAATTTAGTTTTTGAAGTATTAGAAGTGGGTTAAGAAGTAGGCAGCCGTTGGAAGAGTGGTAAAGTGGAATTGGCACTAGCAGACACATCTACAAGAAAGATAGCACTTGAGAGTCTAAAGCTCCCTTTTGTGGATTTGAAAATTATGTATATTTTTCACAACCATTATTCTACATATTGTGAGTGTTTGAGAAAGGAGAGAAAACAAGAGCTCCATAGAAAAGAAAAACATATGAATGAATTGATTGAGAGTGAATTAGTTTACCGCGGATTGTTTACACTATTTGACACATTTTTGCTTCAATGTTAACTGAGAAACGCGTTTGAAATAGCAAATAAAGTTAAAAAAATTTGGTAAAAAAGACTAAAACCAGAGTTTTTTAAAGTTGAAAAACTAAATTGTACCTTAGTTTCAAAGAGGGATTAAAACCAAAATCGCCCCAAAATATAGGACTAAAAACATATTTAACCCTAAAATTTAAATAGAATTACAAAAAATATTAAAATATAAATTAAATTAAATTAAATATAAATTAAAATTTAATTTTAATTAAATTTAACCTTGTAAAATATAAATTAATGTTAATTTTAATAAAATTTAACTTAATAAAATATAAATTAAATTTTTTATTTTATTTTTTGTGGGTAGCAGATATACGCGGGTACGGATAACATAATACCCGCACCCGACCCATTTATAAGCGGATATTAAAATATCTACTATCCACGGGTTGCAAAATAATAAATATTCGTAAGTATCAACTATCTGTCATAAATTTTACCCGTGAATTTTTTTGTCATCCTTACTAACATGCAACTATAAGAATAAAAGAACCTACCACTTACTTTCATACAAAAGAAATGTACTTGCTATTGAATGCCGATCATAATTTAGTCAATTATTTTCCAATAAATGTAAAATTTATTTGTTATTTGATTTCTAAAAAAACAAATTACAAATTATGGTTTAGTTACTCGTTGTTTAAAAAATATTTGTGATACTAGTAGATATTCACAAATATTTAAAAATAAGTATATTTTATAAATTTTTTAAATAAAATCTAAATAAAATTATAAAATAAAATATAATATAATATAAATTAATTTAAATATAAATTCAAATTTAATTTTAATTAAATTTAATCTAATAAAATATAAATTAATTTTAATTTTAACTAAATTTAACTTAATAAATATAAATTATATTTTTATTTTTATTTTTTTATGAATAATGGATAATCATGGATACAGGTAATATAATATCCACATCCAACCTGTTTATAAACGGGTATTAAAATACATATTGCACATTACATGCAAATAATAAATAGGCTTAATACTTCTTTTGGTCCATCTTTAGGAGGGAATAACGTCCTACCTTTTTTTAAAAGTTCAATGTGGTCCTAACTTGTGAAAAAAGTGTACAATTAAACCCTTTTTGGTCACTGTGTTAAATATTTAACGATCCAGCTGATAACGTGGAGTGATATGTGCAACGTGGAGTGATATTTAAAGATGTGATTTTCATTAAAGTTAACGTGGCAATGGCTCTCTTTGCGTAACCCAAATCTGCAAATCAATATCTTGTATTGGCATCCAAATTCCAGTAACCTGTCCTTCGCAAATACATCATCATGTCAACAAACAAAAACCCAAATTTGCTTAAGCTGATTCCTCCATTCTCTGTTAACACCAGCAACCCATATCCACCCATCAACCACCAATAATCCCAATAGCCAAACCAGATGGCAAAACTAAGTCCCCTTGCCTCTATTCACCTCAAGCCACCAATAAAGGGGTTAACCTTCTAAGCAATAGATACATAACGAAAACCATATAACACACTCATCATTTTCACCCCCAGTAGACCGAACATCAACTGTTAGAAGAATTAACCAGTAAATGACATTCTAAAAAAAAAAATAATAATTACAATACTTTCGTCCTCGTCCGTGACGATGGTGGTGAGAGTCATCTGTGACACCCGGGCACTGACGAGGGCGGGGAGTGATCGCCGGTGCAAGAGGCATGGTGTAGGGGGCACGGACAAGGAGCGGCTCTTGGCAGGCTTCCAGTGGAAGGGGTACATGGACGAATCGAACATACACCGGAATGAGAGAGATCTGGAGACTGTATAGGTATGGGACTATACGGTTGAAAGATAGCTTAAAGGAATTGATTTGGCTACTCATATCAACAAATGCATTTGCTTTTCGGTAGTCTAACTCATAAGAACTTCATGGTTAAGCATGCTTAGCCTAGAGTAATTATGGGATGGGTGACCTTCTAGGAAGTTTTCTCGGAAAGTGTGTGAGTGAGGACAAAGCACACTAGAAAGCCTCGTGTTGATGTGTGGGGGCAGTCAACAGTCCCTGTAAGTTGCCGGGGCGTTACATCATCGGTGCTGGTGGGGATTTTTGATATTTGAGATAGAAGAAAGAAAACCCTCGAGTGGAGAGGAAGGAGGCGACTTGCGGTGGCTAGTTGTCGGCAGTGGCTGGTCTCGCCAGTGACAGGGAGCACGCGTCCCAGGGAGTCATTTTCACTCATGCACGAGAAGAGAAAAGGGAGAATTCGATCCATGGTTGGCGCTGCATCAGGCGGTGAATGGTGGCCAATTTGGTGGAGGCGAAGGCAAACGGTTTCGCCGATGGTGGCAGTCTCGAACTCGAAGAAGAGGAACAGGGTCTCCTTATTGGCGGGCAGAGGAGAGAAAGGAGAGAAATCTGGTGCCGAGACTGGCAGTAGCTCGAAAGCGTCGGCGACGTCGTGGACAGCCCATCGCGGTGGCCGGTGTGGTGGAGGCGGCGGTGTGCGCGCGGGGGAGACAACCTCTCCGTAGGGTTCCTGGTTGGGTCACTGCCACTGCCACGTTAACTTTAATGAAAATCACATCTTTACCCCTTAGGCAGCCACATTATGAAACTAAACAGCCACGTTGCATAGATCACTCCATGTTGTCAGCTGGATCGTTAAATATTTAACGCCGTGACCAAAAAGGATTTAATTGTACACTTTTTTCACAAGTTTTGGGACCACATTGAACTTTTTAAAAAAAGGTAACTTGAACATTTCCCCTCTAAAGAGAGACCAAAAGAGGTATTAAGCCTAATAAATATCCATGGATATCTATAGATTTTATCTATACAAATACAAATATTTTTGTCATTTCTAGTGACTACAATAAATTCATAAAAATAATTAATCATTATATTAATTAGTTATATATTATTTTATAAACTAAAAATTACTAACGTGTAAAATAATCTTTATTATTAAGAAAAATATAATTAATTTATCAATTAGATTTTAAATAAGATAAAAAAATTAACTATTTTAACTATTTACTATTGGGAGAAACTCTTAAACACCTATAAAGTTTTAATTTTAAAGTTTTTGGTATCTTTCGAGATGATAATAAACACTTAAACACAAATGCTTGTCAATTTGTCTTTGCATTAGTTTTGATTTGGTATAGTAACTTCTTTTATAAAGTTATCTTCTTGTACCACATATCTATTTAAGTTTTTTCAAATATAAGTTATCCGTTTATATATTTTTTCACCATACAATACCTAGATTAGTAATTTTCTAAAATACCTAGATTAGTCATTTTTAAATTAATTTGCACAAACATATTAGTTTTTCTACATGGTGTTAAGAAGACATTGATACTAAGATATCTTCAAAAGCAACTAAACCATTGATATATTGAATTTAATTCGGTAATTATATGGAACCCATTCAAATTATTAAAAGAATTTATAAATTCTTAAAAGATGTTTAAATTATTTTAATAAACTTTTATTATTTTTATCAATACAACCAAAATGATAAAAAAATATAATGTATTTTGAATTGTATTCTGGTCAATTTTAGAAGGTTAATCAACAATCGAACGGTCTAACTTCAAAATTGACAAGCTTCTAAGTCAAGTTCCTTTGACTCTGGGTTTGGACCGAGTTTTTCTAAAACGATAACTTGGGGTCGAGCTCCTCTAGATCAACTGCTCTAGGCCGAGCTCCTCTATCGACCAATCAAGGTCGGCCTCTTGGACATATCATCCGTGATTGACCATCCTGATTAAGCTACATGGTTGTTTGATTACATAATGATTTTTAGATTAACAATGATAATAACAAATCAACCTGATAATGTCGATTTAAGGAATAATTGGACTATGATTAAATCGAAAAAAAGTTAAAATTTCATAATAATCACTATAAATAAAGCTCATCTAATCTGATTTATGACAGAACCCGTTTGGTCTATAGCACAACCCATCCGGTTTATCGGACAACCTCTCCTGTCAACACCCGAAACATATTTCAATTTGTTAAAAAATGACTTAGTCATTTAGGAGTGGATTTGTGAAGTACTAATGCTAATTAATAAGAATATGAATAGCTAAATAAAGGGAGAAGAAAGATATTGAATAATAGATGGAGACTGCCTCTACAAAAGCACTGGACTACGGAGTGGTCCACTAAAACTGAGTTCAAATATTAGTTCATGAACAAAACACATACTTTATATAGGAAGAAAAATTCAGTTCTGTAGAGTTTAATTCAATCGAGTTTAATATTATTAAAAATTGCAGGTCTAACATTGGGGCCCAGTATATCAGGGCCCAACATCAGAGAATTAGGGCCAACAATAACTGCCTCTTAACAAGTTATTTATGCTTATCTTCAACGTTGTTTTCTTTTCACACCTCATGCAAGATGAGGGAAAAAACAGAGGAATCAAATGAGAAGGGAAAGAAAAAAAATAAATTGAAAGTATACAAATGTAGTTAATGATATTGCAAAAAGTGAAATAAAGAGAGGAGAGTTGAAAATTAAATTTAAAACAAAGTTGAAAAACTTCTCTTGCTTTTTATGTTGTCTCTTCCAAAGTTGCTGTCTCCAAGATAATAAAAAATAAAAAATTACAGCATGCTTTGAAAATTCCAATAAGTATCGGATCTTCACAATATGTTGGTGGGTTTAAAAGGACAATTCAGATATAAAATGGGAAACATTCAAATTTGAGTTAAGATACCTATATATGATTGTGACTGGCAAAAAATAAAATCTCATATACTAACACGTCGATGTGCTAAAAAGACAACTTACGACTTCTTTTTCTTTTTTAAGTATGCGTGTGATCTTTTAGCTAAGATTAGTTGACTTTTTCTTTTTCTTTTTCAATTAATTTGTAATATCTTGGATATTTTATTTTAGACCGTGTGGATATTGTAATATATATATATATATTGTTTCAAGTTATGTAACATTGGAGTGATTTAATAATAATAATAAGTGTCAAAACTCAATTACACAATAATTAAGACAGCATCTTCAGCACAAATTTAAGTTATATGTTGTGATATTACTTTTAAGAATTTTTTTAGAAGACATATTAGGATGATTAATAAAAATAACTCGATCATTAAGTGATTATGACATTATTTTTTTAACTTAATATTATGTTTATAGTTTTTTATTTTAAACATATTATGTAAATATTTCATGTTTATTTAATGTGAGATTTTTAATTTATATTTAAACTTTAATACATTTACATGTGAGACTTTCAACTAAAATTTAAAATTTTAATAAATTTCCTGAATTTAAATAAAGTCTTTTTATACTTTTTTTATGATTTATTTTCCATTTCGCATCTTGCTATTATGAATAATGATTTGTTTGTTCTTATTGTGTGTGTGTGTTTTTTTTCTGTGACCATTTCTATTGTTTTAATCTTAAATTTAGATGAAAAATGACATCTTGTGTGTTACATGGTCCTTGAAAGTTGTCGAAACTTTTGGGTCCTACCTGCAATTTGGTAGAACCTTAGATTCTGAAATATTACGTAGGCATGGGGTTATTGGATATGGTAGGCGTGCGTACTTAGATTCTATTCTATATAAAATACTTAAACTTTTTTCTCTTAATGATGTTATTTAGTGCAACAACGTGAAGACAATAAAGAAGAAAAAAAACACTTGAGACTTTTAATCAGTCAATTCTTATATTTTCAATTTTAAAAAAGGAATTAATATAATATTTGCATAATGTAAATGTTTCTACAGTATTATTTAATCACAAAATGGTCACGTATAATTAAATTTTATAATAAGTATTTACAAAATCTATGTACTATGATGATGATTAGCATAACTACAGTAGAAATGTGAACAGCTAAGTGATATTAATAAGAATAGGAAAATTAGTTTTAAATCTCACATAATTATTTTTTATAGTTTTGCTTAAACTCAATTTTTTTAATGTAATTGTATATTTGCTATAAATGACATGGATGGATTAGACCATATCTTTAATGGGACATGAAATGAATTTTTTAAAATTTGCATTTAACATATGAATACTTTTACCTTTGTATTTATTGTTATCATTTTGGTATTGATTTAATGTTGAAATTTCTTTTTCTTTTCAGAAAATTTGTGGTTTAAAACAAAAGATGAGCCCATGAAACGGTAAACTAGATGAAATTCCTTTTGTTTTCTTTTTGTATGAATCTTGTTAGTGTAATTATAAAATGAAAAATATTATTTGACACACTTAAATTTTTTATATTTATTTTATATTATTCATATTTACTTTTTATTTTATTTTTTCTTGAAAAACTATAAAATTTTACATTTTTTGAACCATTTTACTTTTGTATTCTGTGTCAAATGAATGTAAAAGTGTATCATGATATTATTACTTTTTTAAAATTTTTGAATCCTGAAATGGTATAAAGACTGATAAAAAGTTGCAAAGAGAAGCAATAAAAGTAGGTTGAATGCACGAACATGGAAAAACCAACTTATAAATATTGTTTCTTTTTTTCATCTTTTGTCCATAGAAAAGTGACACTTAAATCACTATTTTATAATTTATTTATCTATGTCTTGATGTACTTGACTCATATCCAGGTTATGTTTTTATATGCTGTTTTAATTTCTTCTTGAGTTTAATTCTTCTCTCTGTGTTACCTAAAACTAAAATATAAGAAATTCAGGTGAAACAAATTCATATTCAAATTCAACAATTTAATGGACATTTTTTACACTAAAATATACGAAAACTTTCTCAAATATTATAGACAACTGAAATTTATTTCAAATTTCAATAACAATTATCTTTCTTTTATATTTCATCAAACTTATCTAAAATTATAAAAATAAACAATTTTTGACATAAATGAACCTCTCCCACTTTTTGTAGTGATATGTTTTCTGATTCATATAGCATTAACTTTTATACGGTATACTTTTTATGTTACAGTCTGTTAAAATAAATATTGTGTTAAGACAAAAATCAACGTTAATTTGTTGATATCGTTGAATTTGTACTTTATGTGTGTGTCACTCTAAAACTCTTGATACTAATATTTTAGTGCTATTTTAAAGACCTAAATTGATACTAATATATTATAAATTTTTAAGTTATTTTTTAATTAAACCAATTTAAGGTATTTTTATCTTTAAATTAAAGCTCGTCGACCAAGCCAATATTAACGTATTTTTATTTAAATATTTGTTTACTTTAATGTATGTTAAGTTGATGTTAAACAAAATATACTTTTTTATAATAATTTATTTTACATATTGTATAACTTTCTCTTACTCATGATAATATAAGATTTATTTCTGATCGATTATATGTATGTATGCTATGTTGATATATACTCGACTCGTATATTTGATCAAGATGAGATCATGATCAATCAAACTGCTAGTTTCAATAATCCATAAATTAAGTCAAGGAGGTCCAAAGTTAACTACAATAATCCAATATTAACAGGTAATTAGGTCATGTTGCTTAGGTCCATCCAGGTAAGGACCTACAAATAGTAATATAAATAACACATTCTACGAGGTACATTATTTGTGTTCATTAATTACCTTATTATTAGTCGTTGATGTAGTTGGTTGACTTGAGTATCAAAGTTTCTTTTACTCAGTTAGGAGAGATAAGTACCCTTGGAGAGATAGAGTAGCTCTAAAGTTGGAAACTTGGAATGCTTGTAGTGTTTGTTATAGTCTTTATAAGATATATTTGACCCTTTAAGAACAATTGGTGCCTACTGTGAGATCAACTTATATTCTGTGAAGAGAAGAGTTTATGGTCTCTACAAGAAGCAAGATGCTAGAGTGAAAGAAGCATGACCCTCCTTAGTTGACATAGCTGTTATCCTAGAGTCTCAGGTGAAAATGCAACAAGAGTTTGCTGATTTTAAAAGGAGAATTGTAGAGAAGATGAATGTCTTAAGGTAGGAAAACACTAGGCTGAAAAGGAGGGTAGAGGTTGAAGAGAAGGGAAAAGGAGAAGGAGACTCTTAAGAGCGCTGTCTAGATACATAAGATCTCATTGCACCTGTGCACGACCAATGAGAATAGAGGAGAAAATGGTTATAAAATGGAGGAGAAGCCAATGCCTCCATGACAATAAGATGAGCTCATCGACACCCCCTTTATCGACGACATCATAGGTACCTTACTCCCTAAACCGTGGAAAGTCCTTATCATGAACCACTATGATGGCGGTACTGACCTGATGAACATGTTGTCGTATAAATCACCTAAGTCAATTTCTACTTGTTTAACGATACTGCCATGTACAAGGCCTTTCCTACGACCTTGAAAGGACCCACTTTGAAGTGGTTCACCCACTTATCCCCTACTCTATCGACTGCTTTGATACTTTGATGCCATCTTTCACGACACAATTCGCCAAGTGACAAAAAAAAATTGTGAATGAGAAACATTATCATCTTTAAATTAAAAATAATTACACATCTACGTTAACTTATAAATAAATATATCAAATAAATATAAATATTAAAAATAAATAAAATTAACATACATTTTCTACTTTTTAATTTTTTAAGTAATCTTTTGCACCTCGTTATAATCAGTTTAATTAATTTAATTAATGTTCAAAATCAAACATATTATCCACAATTTGAACACTATTTGTCTTAAAGCAATAAAAATAATTTCATAATTTTGAATTTTTTTAACTAGTTTTTTTACATGGCGTTAGAATATATTAATTTGAGTTTAATAAAATTACAATTTGAGTAACTCTAATATTTAAAAACTAATTTTACGTTTTCTAGTAATGTTAAGCCCACCATTGAAGTTCCTTTTCAAGCTATAATTTGTAAATGTTGTACATTTAACCTACGAACCTATGCGATCTACGTAATCACCCAGCCCAACTTCGCATTTCCTACGTGCTGTCACAAATCAAAGACACTGATAGATATAAGAAAAAGGAAAAAGTTTTTTTAATAACTCTTTTTTTACAACACATACGTGACAGTTTGTGATTGGTCCGTTTCAAATATTTTTTTAGAATAAATTCAAACAGACCAATAGAATTATGACATGTATCCTGTTGTCAAAAAATTGTTAAAAAAAAAGTTGTTAAAATATCATTGTCCTAAGAAAAAAGATCTATAAATTTATTACTTTTAAGATTATGGATTGAAAGTAGTGTGAATTCTTTAAGTAAATTTGACTCAGGTTTCCATTAATATTGCATGAACCTTTTTCCAGAAAAAATCCATATAGATAAGTATAACAATGAAAGTTAGACTGAATCTTCAGTCATCCATACTAAACTCATGTAAAAAATTATACTACCTAATTAAAACTTTTCCTAGATTTTTTTATGAGAGATAATTGAACATGTTTCACTTAAGGTGGTATTTGTTTCAAATCATGATTTTTTATGTTTAAGAATTTAATTTATGAAAATGACTTGATAAGTTAATAGATTGATTAATGTTTTTTTTTTCTTTCAGTATTATTTTATATATTTATTATAATAGAATGGATTAGTCTATTATTTTATTATTTTATAGCACTACAATCAAAGTAGTAACTTATTTTACCAAGTATTATTATAACAATATGAGTTCAAATTAAATTTACATAATTTGAGAAAAAAAATTAAATATATCTAAACTATTTAAACATTATTGTACAATATTTTAATATTTAAAAAAGATCAAATTATCCATATACAGTTAAAAGTAATAATTTTAATAAAAAAATTATAAAAATGAAAAAAAATAAAGAGTTATCATTAATAAATTACAAATCAACTTATTTTCAATTTAGTTACAACCCATATAACTTACCAATTAAGTATCTGGATTCAATTTTACTAAAATTTAATAAAACTAAATTTTTTTAACCCCGACTTAAAATCAATCATTGAACAATTCACAAGTTAAAATTTAGTTTAACATATCTTTATAGACAATCTACTAAATTTAATAAATAGTAATTAGTAATAGTAAATATATATAATACATTTAAATATTTGATCTTGAGTCAAATTTTGGGAAACCTGTTTATTACCGTTGTACTCAATAAAAAATAAATTAATAAATATATTAATGGTGCAGAAATTAAAAGACTTAAAGCCAATAAAAAATATTTAAAAAAAAAGTAAAAGTACCATGACTTACATTTTAAAAACTAATTTAATTCTTAGAACTAAATCAATTGACTTTCTTATAAAATAAATTATTATTTTGTCAATATATATATGTATATATATTTATGTTTCATCTAACAAAAAAAGTTAATTATATTTTTATCTTTAAGATATTGTAATGATACAATTCAATATCAGTTTTTAACTACATCAGTTTAATGTGTGTGGTTTTAATTTTTAAACGTTATAATTGACTGTTACTTAAATATTATAAATCTATAATCTCAATTTTATTTACGCGATAGAAAAGGACTAAACGTGTCCTTGTATTGCCTAGGATACCTCAGTCTAAACATTCCCTTAATCTTGTTTTTGTCCTCTTTGATTGACTTGTTTAGTTGTTAATGCAGCCGCCATGACCGTGAAATGAATTTCACAGCACGGAATATGTTGTTCAAAGATTCTGTGTCATTGATTCCAAAATGTTTTCCTGTTCCTTCCTGATTATTCCACCTCTCAGCTCTATAAGTACACACGCCATGTGCATTGTCCAATACACGTTCCCTGTTTTTCCTAGTCTGAGCTACTATTAGATAATCACCTGTGTCTGTGTTGGAGTTCCCTGAATCCTTCCTTAATTTGAACATCATCATAGATTTTTGTTAACGTGAGATGGATTCAGAAGGTGGTGTGGTGTCCCACTTGCCCACGAATTTCGTTTGGCCAAAGGAATATCTGGTGGATGCCCAAGGCGAGCTCCAAGCACCAGTGGTGGACCTTGATGGGTTTCTGAGAGGGGAGGAAGAGGCCACACAATGTGCTGCAAAGCTCATAAGGGAAGCGTGTTTCAACCATGGCTTTTTCCAAGTCATCAACCATGGCCTTGATTCATGCCTCATTCGTCAAGCACATCATCAAATGGACACTTTCTTTAAGCTCCCAATTCACAGGAAGTTGAATCTTCACAAGACACCAGCTTCCATCTGGGGCTATTCTGGTGCACATGCTCATCGCTTCTCCTCCAAATTGCCATGGAAGGAAACCCTCTCTTTTCCCTACCATGACAACAACACCTCCCAACATGTTGTAACCAACTACTTTAAATCCACCATTGGAGAAGACTTTGAACAAGCTGGGTACGTAAGATATAAACATATCATGTTTTTTTTCTTCTTTTTCTATATATCTCTTTCTTTGCAGACATTATTATATAATGTGGTGTCACGTACGTTCCCAGAGTGGTATTCCAGAAGTACTGCGATGGTATGAAGCAGTTGGGGTTGAAGCTGACGGAGCTATTGGCCATAAGCTTAGGCGTAGATCGGTTGCATTTCAGGGAGTTGTTCTCAGATGGATGCTCCATCATGAGATGCAACAACTACCCATCTTGCCAACAACCGAACCTTACGTTGGGGACAGGACCACATTGTGATCCAACATCAATAACCATACTTCACCAAGATCTTGTTGGGGGACTTGATGTTTTTGCGGACAACCAGTGGAAGACGGTTCCACCTCGTCTCGATGCCCTTGTAATCAACATTGGAGACACCTTCATGGTAGGCCATATAAACACTAGCACATTCCATTATATTATTACTACCTTCGAGTGCTGTTGTTCTTTTTAACACCATTCATCAACTCTATAATATTTCTGTTTACCTTTTACCTTTTCCTTTAATCCCATTTCCTGTCATCACCCTGCAACGACTCATTTACTTGGAGTTATATGGAGTTGTACGTATCCAAATAATTTAAGTTGCAGGGAAATATACATAGGCTGGACATAATCATATATCTTTTTTTTAATCAAATTTTATATTATTATGTAAGATATTTAACTTTTGGCTATTTATTATATTAAAAAGGATAAAAGAAAAAAACTTTGGAGAACTACTGCTTCAACATATGGATCGGTCCGAGAGTAAATGGAGTACTTGATATTTCTTTGTTTTTTCTAAAATAAATGAGATTAAATATCTTTTGGTCTACGATGGACTCAGTAAAAGGTGCCTATGCTTTTTGGAAGCAAAAAGAGAGATGGCATAAAATATTAAAAGTATTTAAACTGTATGATTAATATTTTTGAAAGGAGAGTATACTGAAATTTAATAAATCACGCATAAACTTATATTTTAAAGATTTATTATTTTATTAGTTTTTAAGTATAGTAATATTTGGTTTGATTTGATAAAGATAAAATAAAAAGGAATAGTTATGATTTTTTGTTTATTTAAGTAGAATATTATTTTATAATAGAAAAAATATATTTGATTTGATTTTAAGTATGTTGATATTTTATTTTCAGTTTTTATTATTTGTACTTAGTTCAATGTCTCATTTGTACCTATTTAAAGGTTGTCAAGATTTAATGAAAATTACCTAAAATTAAAGAGTAAAATTATCTGTGTGGATCACCGTTAGCTAAACTCAATTTTAGAAAAATATCTGAGTGAGTGTGTATATTGAGATTTTTTTCAAAAACCACATCTAAAAGGTTGATACTAATTTAAGAATGAAAATATAACTCATTCTGGTTTTGAGTCTCGATTTAAATATATTCACTTAATAATTGGAGTATTTTACTTTTATCCCTTATAAAGATAAACATCAATATTTTATCCAGCGAAGAATATATTTAAATATTTACACATGTTTGAGCAGATTTGATCAAAGGATTTGATGGGCAGTTTAATCTATTACGGTGACGAAAGTGCAGGCCAACTTTTTATCCACACTGTTTATGACAATTAAATATGAAAATGAAAGGCATGTGCATTTAGAATTTTTTTAGATTCAAACCTTTTTTTATCTCTGAGTTAAGTTCTTATCTTCAGTTTAGTTTTCGTTTTTAAAAATGTCGACTTTTAGTCCTTATGATATAAAAAATGTATCAAATCAGTCCTATTTGTTAACAAATCACAAGTTTTTCATTAAGTGATTTGTTGTTCATAATACCTTCCGTTAACAAATAACAAAATATTGGATATCTAAATATGAAAACTTGTGATTTATTGTTCATTAAGTACTGTCATGAAGACTGATTTGATACATTTTTTATATCATAGAGACTAAAGGTTGACATTTTTAGAAAAGAGAACTAAACTGAACATCAAAACTTAACTTAGAGACCAAAAAAGGATTTAAACCATCTTTTTATAAACTTGTTAGCATTTAAAGGTTGAGCAGGAATATTAGTAGAGCAGTATTTAGATAATGTGTATGTGGTAATTTTGGGGAATGATAATGAAAAGAGTAGATGATTGGAAAGGAAGCATGCATGGTGTATCGTGAAGAATGATATGGTGTTAGTTGTGCAGGCGTTATCAAATGGGAGATACAAAAGTTGCGTGCATAGGGCAGTGGTTAACAAGTACAAGGAGAGGAAGTCGTTGGCGTTCTTTCTGTGCCCTAAAGAAGACAAGGTGTTGAGAGCCCCAGATGAAGTTATCGAGAAGGATGGGACGAAGCAATATCCCGATTTTACATGGTCAGATTTGCTTCATTTCACGCAAAACCACTACAGAGCAGACCAAGCTACTCTGCCAAACTTCTTCAACTGGTTCCTATCTTCCAAAGCTACACACTAGCTTTTCGCTAACCTACAAATCCATTCTGTTCTACTACTTTTTCTTTTTCAACCACCTTCTTCAACACAATCTCCCTTCTAAATTCTCCCTCTACTTTTCCCACCTACACTCCAAAAACATCTCTCTTCCACTCCCCTTACCACCTTTTTCTGCACCTACCTATTTAAATAAATCTCTAATATATCCATATTAATATTTAATATTGTTTAAATTATTTTTATCATCAATGTTTTTCTAATATTGTTGTATTTAAGCTTTGTTTTACCAGTAACCTATTACTGCTTTCTGTCATTTCATTTTATTCGTCACCCTTATATGGTGAATTAATCAAATGTCTCCCTACATATACTCTTATGTTCATTGTTAGGCTTTGTTGAAAGTAATTTTCTAGTGGAAAGAACAGCGAATATTTTCTCTATTTTTATCCCATGATTTCTAAAGAAAAGAGAAGTTGTTTGAAAAGAGTCTTTCAATCCTTCTTACAAACAGTAAAAAATCGATTAAATAAAAGAAAGGAAATTGCAGTATAATCCTTATTTAATTCAATCTACTTTCTATATAAATTAACATAATCGATTATATATTATGTATAAAAGTTTTAATAGTTCTAATATATAATAACTGTTACAACATAATAATAAATTTGTATAGCAATAAATTAATAATATTAATACTAAAAAAATAGTGATATAAATAATAATTAAGATAAATTCATAAAAAAATAATAATATTTACTATTATTGTATTTTTTTTAAATTATTTTATTATAATGCTAAATGCTTGGTATTGATTATGTACTGAATTTTTATACTAAATTTGTAACATTTCATTTTCATAGCATAAACCACTAAAATAAGAGTTAAAAGAAGATAACTACTAAAGAAAACTATCCATTTTCAAAAAAGAAGATTTTACACTTGGAGAACAAAGGCCTATCTCGACTGTTGTTTCATTCTCAACCTTTCGTTGATACACTGGAAAGACGTTTCTCCTAAGATCACACAATTTAAGGTGATCATTACAAAAGAAAAAACAAACACATTGAGATAAACAAAGACAAAAGCAAGAGAAAGCTAATGATAAAAATAAACCAACAAGATATATTAATATTGCATCATACATCACATTGCACCTAAAGTAAAACAATCATCTAATCATGTCATAGACTAAAACATGACTATCCAAATGTATAGTATGAATGTCGAGTTATAATAGTACCTCTATGGTGGAGTAGTTGACCTACTCAAAAATACCACACAAGGTTAGTCCGTTAAAGTGTCCTTTGCCAAATGGAGAAAGACTCCCAGACTAGGACCTTCTACTATTCTCACCACATGACTCGTCTCTCTCAATTTGAGCTTGGATGATCATTAGAAGGTTAGGATAAACCCCAACTTAATTAAGTCCGACCATTCATACTAACAACACTTGAAACCACCAATTAGAAGTTCCTCCTTGAAACTCATTTCCACAACTTTTCATCCACATATACAATTCATATAAACATTGCAAGCAATCACATGATATCACTAAGTATCCATCAAAGAACAAGAAAAAGTCCATCAAAAGATCACAAAGCAGCCTTAAACACATAAGACCGAAGGGTGTTCAATGCTAAGCTCACTGAAAAGAGGTGCCCAGAAAGGGGCGCTCAATGCCAAGCCCACTGGAAAGTAGTGCTCAAGCGCCTAGAAAGGGGCGCTTAGTGCCACACCAGTTGACATCATCCTATGTTTTATGGCTTTGATGCACTTGAGACTTATTTCGACTAATCAAATTTGGTCTTTAAACATTAAAGGTAATGTGAAAACATGTTTATAGGTAAAACCAAGTACCCTTTTGATCATTAGACCTAAGACTATGTGCATTAGACCATTCGACAACTCCAAAAGTACCCAAACTCGATTCCACACCTTGTAACACCAAATTCTGCAAACTAAAAGTCTGAGCAAGTCCTAATGGACTTAGTAACATTCCCAAAAAACCTCATTTTAATCCCAATCTCTATACTTTAAGTTTTCACTTGTTAGAACCTCCAATTTAGACTAAAATGCAACAGAAAAACAATATATTAACCAATAATTGCTCCATATAAGATTCTTGGTTTAACTTACATCTGAACAAGTTTATTGTAACTACAAGACATACCTTAAACCTTAGTTTTATATCAGACTTGCTCATTTAGATTTCTATCTATTAAAACCTCTAAAATTAAACCTAAAACCTTATAAAATCACCTTATTAGCTAACACCTATTTCTAACTCAAATTTTTACTATCTCTAAGTCTCAATAAGTTTTAATTAACTTGAAAATAGACCTGAAATACCATATTTATTAATCAAACCCTTATCTCACAAACTTGTCTATCAAAACCTCTACTTTTAACTACAATACCCATAACTTTGATAACTCACAACCCCTTGAACATGGCATCTAATTCCAATCATCAATGGAACTTCATAACATTCTATTAATCATAACAATAACATTAAAAACCTCATCATACCATACATTCAAGCATCATACTATCAATTAACATCATCCAAGCACAATGAATACTAGAACAGATATCACAGTTACAATTAAATCGTCCTATAATCCAAAATCAATCACGGATCATACTCTGAAATTGAAATTTTAAGAATGTGCACTAGCTTCCCTTACCTTTTTAGAAGACCAAACTGCTTTAAAAGACCTTATATCGCTTTCACAGCTCAAAAGCTCTATTTGCACCCACAGATAATAAAATCATGATCAGGGTACACCGTTAGAATAATTGATCAGTAAAGAACCTAAAATAAGACTCAAACAATACATGCGACAAAACCAAATATCACATACATTGGAAAATCTGAAACGAGAGAAACTAACTTACTCATTTTGAGAAATTGAACAGGTAGACTTGAAGATTTCACTGCAAGGATCACACAAAGGCTTTTGATCTTCAAACAGATGAAAAAAGTGCAAGAACCTTTCGAGAGAAGGACATGACTCTAAAAATGTGAATTCTAGAGAAATTGTGTATTTTAAAAATATTGAAACTCGTTTATGATAAAATAATTTATATTAAGACTTTTAAATATTAAAACAATTGAGTCTCATTATTTTTAATTCACTACCAATTCTAAATTATAATTTTCTAGATTTTCACAAAATTTGTATATTGAACATCTTGATAAAAAGATTAAATATTAATAGATAATAAAAAAATGACAAGTGAATGAAACAATTAATTTGATAAACTAAATTTTGTTAAAAAAATTGAATATTTAATTTGATATGATATTAACAAAATGATTTTAAATATAAGTTAACTTTACAGAATAAACTTTATAAAATAAAATTTCTTAATTATAAGTGGTACTTCTTATAAAAAGTTATGATGAATGTAGGAATGCTGTCGGCCAAAAACATGAGATATTATATATTCTGCAAAAGATACTCTCGGCCAAAAGATGACCCAAAGCAGAAAAGCAAATGGTAATAGTCCATTTGGAATACTCTCTACACGACAGGGTGTTCATTGTCATCTTTTACAAATTTGATTATTTCAATCGCTGCCCTACGTAAGTGATAAATGTTTGGCCCATGATGTCTTATGAATGGTATGAAAGGAAACTATATAACTCAGTTCCAAATCCATTGGGTAAGAAGTTACTTTGAAGCAGATATCTTTTGTTAGAAGTGATTTCGAGCCTATCTTTTGCAGAATAGTAGCCATGAAAAAGTTACTTTGAAGCAGATATCATATCAGTGTACGTATAATTTTGTTAGAAGTGATTTCGAGCCTATTTTGGCGTGAGAACTGTATTCCATTATACGCCAAAAAGAGTTTGTCACCAATCTGAAACACAAACTGCAAGCAGACACTTTGCTGCCATTCTCATACCTTTTT
Organism: Vigna radiata var. radiata; assembly: GCF_000741045.1. NCBI lineage: Eukaryota > Viridiplantae > Streptophyta > Magnoliopsida > Fabales > Fabaceae > Vigna > Vigna radiata. Next base: position 611,959 of record NW_014541999.1, on the reverse strand, counting down.
CCGTACTTTTTACCTTTTTATTTATCAACTCAAAGAATAACGGGACGGGGTAGGCGCAATACTGATTGATTGAAACATCAATGGATTACGTACACAGATGACAGATTCTTCTAAACAACTTCCTACACAATTTCTCTCTATCTACCCAGCCACTGTAGCAAAATAGGAACCCTTATAAGTCATACAATATCATCTAACATTTTTTCCAATGTGTTTAACTTTTTGGATAATGATACTTAGATAATATTTTTTTGATAATATTTGAACATCAATGTCATTCTGTGATTGGTTCAAAATTACTTCACAATCATTAATAATAATCATAAACACCACTATGAACCATTACAGAATAATACGTAAATGATATTCAAATGTTGTCAGAATAATATTATCTAACTATCATTATCCTTAACACTTTTATAACTTCAATCACATCTAACATGTCGTAAGCTAAATGAACTAACCCATTAGCTTACGAGTTTCAACCTTAACCTATGTATAGACATCTTGTAAAAAAAGAGATATTCTTTACCAATTTTTACTTCCTGTCTTTCTTTTTTTATCACGTCTCATTTCTTATATTATTATAACTCCACGCATAAAAGTTTTATCTATTTTATACTTTAATTGATACATTTAGTTATTTATTTTTATTAAATATTTTTGTTACCTATTTTAAGTGAGAAATAGAAGTTGATTTATGTCGGAATAATTTTCTTCTTTTTATCCCTGACTTCCGTCTCCCCCAAAAGCTTTAACTTTTTTCCAACGCAAACAATAAATCTCAGCAATTGCTTAATGAACAGCAAGTTTGTCGGTAGTAACGATATACACAGGAAATAATTGAAGAATTTTATAAGGTATATATTAACTTATTTTTATAAATTTCATTATCTAATTTATGATTATATGATAAGAAGATAAAAATAAATATTTAATTATAAACTTAATTTAGTTTAAACTTTATGAAAAATTTAAATATTTTTCAATGTCCTTATTAAAATTTTTCATTTTATTCACTACTCAATTTTTATATTTTTAATTGAGTTACTATTATTTAATTGATAATTACTATCATGATTATTATTATTATGCTTGGTTACTGTAACATGTCTCCATGTGAAAAATATATAAAAATTTAACTTAGTTAAACTGAGTTGCTGTCATTAATTGAAGTGAAATTATTATATCATTTTATACTTATCACCAAAAAAAGTCAAGAAAATTGAACAATAAAATAAATAAAATTAAATATATCTTCAGTCTCATAAAATTAAAATTCATATTTTTTTATAAAATATTTTAATATATTTTGATTTTTAAACTTTAAAAAAAATAAATAAAGTTCTTTTAATATACTTATGCTACTTTTTAAAAAATAAATGAATAAAGTTCTTTTTAACATAATTATGTTATCTTTTTGTTTCCAACACATTTTTCGATAGATATTGAAATAAAAATGTCTCAATAAAATGCATTTGAGATGTAAATTTTTTTTTAACATAATTAGATTAAAAAAGTGTATCTATTTATTTTTAAAGTTTTGGATAAATATTTTAATTTTGCACATAACTAACTTAATAAATAATGTTCCAAAATCCTAATTATCTTTATTAAGTATTATTATTTTGTGTCTTATGATTGATTTAATTTTTGTTTTAATATTTTATTTATAAAATAAAATAACTTCACTCATTTTAAAAAAAAAGATAATAAAGATTTAAAACTTTCATTTTTTTTATGGTTTAAGTCTGTGGCGTTTTATTTATGACTACATAATCGAACGACCATATAATTTCTTAATGAATAAAACCTAATTGAAAAATATTTAAATACTTAATAAACAAATATTTTTGAAAAGATTTCAATTGAAAATATTCAAATTTTTAGGAAATTAAAACTTAACTAAACTATTTTTAGACTTCAAAAATTTAATTAAACATTGCTAACATTTCTTATTTATTTTTTTTTTAATTTCAGTTTGTCGAAGATGATATTTGATTCTGAATTGAAGGGATGGTTGATACATATATATATAATAACTATCTTCTTGGATGAATTTGAACCTCATTTTGATTCCGTACATGGAAATAGGAGAATAAAAAAGACAAAATATATGAAAACAGAGGCCATGTATACCCATAGGAAGGACCCTATAGAGGAAAGGATGAGAACAGGACTAAGGACAAACACCAGCAAATTTTTGATAGTTTATCAGATGGATGTCTTTTTTTTCTCAGGGGGATTCATAAATTGTGGTTTGGATGGATTTCAATGGGGCTTGGTGGTAGGGGACTCCCTCACCTGGAGGCCACCCCTTTTTAACAACAATACATAAAACATCATACTTCCATGGACCACTTTGTAGATCAATTTTCATGTACAATTATTGTATGCAAAAGACAAAAAGTGACATCACTATTTCAGGGACATCATGCCTTTTCCAACATGACCCATAGGTTGTACAAATTAGTGGAGGGTCAAAGATCATTGTTACGCTTTCAAGAAAAACTCATGCAATATTTATTTATTATCACTATCATAGATCATCGATTCAATTGTGAAGAATCAATGTTTCCGATGCTGTCGTTAACAGTGTTATTCATTGTGTTTTGTGAGTTCAACCACCTCGTTAAAGTACAAATTTAGTTGTAACTTGCCTACTCGTAATCCTTAACAACACCTTGCTAATCAATAGCTTTTTCTCAAATCCTTACATGTCTTTTCAAAGTGTCTATTGTCACATTTCCTTAATGTTTTTTTTTTTTTTCTGTTTTACTTCTGATTATTTAATCAATGTCTTCATTGTTTATGGTTTAGTGTTTTCTAGAACACTGACTAACATATTTCTAGACCCACATATGTTATCTCTAAAATCAATATTTTTCGTCTCTCCGTACATTATATGATAACCTAGTGTTTATACCAGTGTTGGTGTTTTTTTTTAAAGTTATTTTAAGTGAAATAAAATAAAATTATTTATTAAAATGTTGTGAAAAGATAAGTATATGTTAGTTTTTGTAAAGAGTGCAAAAATTTGTCTTAGTAAAACTATTTATCTTTAGTCATACGTAAAACTTAAGTAGTTAACCAAGTATTTAGTGAGACATAAGTGATTACATCTTTTTGCTTGTTATTTAGTGGGCAACATATCAAGACACTACCATAGCACAGTTGTTGATGGTTGTTTTTATATCTTTTTTCGTTTTAATGTATGTCAAGCAATGAACTTTCATATACTAAGGATAAATTTTACTGGCTTCACTTTCTTGCACACATCAAAACATCTCATCTCCATAACACTAATGTCAACCTTTTAAAACACTCAAACCCCAATTTCTTAGATAAGAAACCTAGATTTTCTTATTAAGCACCAATCTCTTGCTCTGCTGGCTGGACTAGCAGAGTTTGATGGTTGAGCTGCATCAACTCTATTCTTCTCCAAATCTTCCAATTTCCTACATAATAAATCAAAAATAGATAATTATATGCATACATACATAACACTTATATACAAATCTTATATTTTTTTTTCAAGGAATTAAAAAAACACATGATATAAAGATAAATAAGGGATTCTATTAAGCGTAAAAATTAAGTAATTTTCACAATTATTAATAACTATAGTAATGAATTTTTCAATTTATGAAAAAATTGGCCAAACATAAAAACATAGCAAGAAAAAGGTGACAACTATTGTAATAAATCTTTCAATTTCCTTTATTTAAAGATTTTAAAAAGCATAATGTGCAATACTAACTTAAGTGCCAATTGAATGTACAATACTCCAATTATAAAGTAAGACTAAGTTCATAAATTGATAAATAAAGCAATGACAAAAAAATTCATTTTTTAGGACAATGGAAATGAAAAAAAAAATGGTATCTAGGAAAAATCACTAGTAGTTTTGATTCTTAGTTATATATTAGATATAGTAGATTACTAAGAATACTGACACTAATAATAATAATAAAAATAATAATATGATAAGTGCTACTTGTTTTTAATATTGAATTTATAATTATCTTGTTATCATCATTTTGTGTAACATCCATACTAATTATCTCAATTTTACTTTGTTTTGTAGGTATAAAAGATTCTGAAGAAAAATAAAGAAATTTAAACATTTTTCAAACAATATGATGGCTACACTAAAATGGAGGTTTGAGTCGAATGAAGAAAACTTATCCTAAAATGTTTACTCAAGCCGGAAATGGTGCTTTTCCTTGTATATCTATACGGCAAATGTATGTATAAGTTAAATGTACAGAAGTAAAGAGGTTTTGAATGATTATTCTTTGACTTTTATGATATATTTTGCAATTAAGAACAATAAATGTGGATTTATTTCAATTAATCCATTTACAGTAGAAAAAGAAAACCATAAAATTTGTAAATATTCATCAGACGTCGTACAATGTTGTGTGCGGTTGTCATATGGCAGGAGACAATAAAAGTATAATAGATTTGGATACTGTGGACTAGATTTGTTTAAAGTAAACTCCGTACTGGATTTAATTTAGCTCTAAACCAGTTCAGTTAGATTCAACATTAAAACAGTTCTGTTTGAACTGATTTTTTTGGCACAACCCTAGCTAAATTCATCTTTATAACAAAGGCCGGACATGGAATCTATAGTGATGAAGACCACCAAGCAAGTAAAAACACCAAAAAAACGAACCAAAAGTAAAAAACAAAGCAACATAAAAATCTAAGTAACTAACACGAAACTCAATGGAAACAAAAAACCACTACAATCATATTTTACCTTCGAGTTAGAGAAGAAATTTTTTTATCAGTAAAATAGAGTAGAATTAGTATGGCATCTCAATTAGGGTTTCAAATTCTATCAGGAAACTTGCTGAAGAAAAAGAACCAATTCACCCTCAACGGCGTATTAATTACCTTCGAGTTCTGCCATTGACATGACAAAGTTCAAAAGACGAGCATAATGGGTAAACTTTAAGAGAAAGAACTAAACAAGAGAAAACTGGAGGTGGTGAATATCCACTCTTTCAAACCCTACACTGTAGGAGGACAAAGGAAGACGACACCGTAGGCTGGGCCAAGAGAAGGGCGAATATCTACGGGGAGCTGCACGAAGAGTGAGACCAAGGTACCGGAAATCTTTGGGAAAGTCAAGGCTAGGGTAAATCCAATGTGTCAAAAGACAAAGGTGAGTAAAGATAAAAAGAAAACAAGAAAATTATTAGAGACTGAAATTTAAGAGAGAAAATAATTATATATATATATATATATATATATATATAAATTTTATTCTTATAATACTAGTTACATTATACATTATATGTCATTAAATAGTGAAGATTGAAACTATTATGAGAATGGAATGGTTTATTTTTGGAATGATCAAATTGGTTATTTTTTGTTTTTAATTAATCTTTCTATCTATTCCAACTATAAACTTAAGCTTAGCATTTAATATCTTTCGAATGGATATGTACTTTGCCAATGAAGAGAATGAATCATTAATCAATTATTTCTCTAGTCACTAATCTTGCTTGTAATATCTTTTTATCAGTTTTTAATTCTTTTTTTTTCTCTAAAGAGGTTTTACTTTCGCACACATCAATCATTAAATATTTTGAATTTAACCAAATGGTTAAAATGATTTTAATATAGACTTTGTTATAAGAAATAAACAGACATAGAGACAAATATCATTTTTCTACTCTAACATATTAGAATTGATTTTTTTTTTCTTTCTAAAAACACGAAAGGAGAGAGACTATTTTGAAATCTGAATTCATTCTATAGGAGTGTTTAGACAACTCATAGAGAGGATATAATAGAAAAACATGTTTCCGTGTTTTTATTACGTCTCTGAAATGCATTTTTTTTTTCTTTTTCATTTTGCTTCTGGCTATTAAATTTATCTCAGTTTCTGTCTCTGATTAAGACACAAATATTGTGCTCACAAATATTGTGGTCTTTATATTTCGTTTTTGAAACATAATTCTCTAGTAGTGTGCTATAACATCTTTTATGTTTGCTTAATTTTAAGAAAGTGACAGTTTGTCGAAACCTTATTCGGAAGCCTCAAAACTCTTGCCACCATTAAGAAATTTGTTAGCATTGAAGTTTGGCAGAAGGTAGATAGGATAGGATGGGTTGGGAAGGAGATATATGTTCACATGCAAGGTGGGTCAGATGCAAAGGTGAGGAGCTGTGATTTTTTGTTGTATGTGATTTGTGGGCGGAATCAAAATGGTTATGGCGGTAAGTTTTGTTTAGTTGTAATTTTTGTTCCACCAAACCAACCACATATTTTTCATGGATAAAATGCTGCTAATGATTCATGAAGTTCAGGCAAATGACACATTTTATGTCCAATCCAGAATCAGATTCGGTGCTTGTGTTTGAATACACATAGATATAATGATACAATTTTGTAGAACAATATTTAAAGTAATTCAATAATTATCCTTCAGACTTTTAATCTAACAATTATTCAAGTCTGACTCAATCTTATTGTAAAATGAAATTTACATTTATTTATATACTTAAATTTGTTTCATCTTTAGTTTATGTAGAATTTTCAACACACTCTTTTCATGTTGATATATATACATTTTGTGGATAAAACTACACATTAATAAGTAGTTTGATACTGATATCAATAAATAATATATTTTGTTAGAATATTTTAACTTATAATTCTAATATCATATTAAGAAGTGAATTTTAAATATAATTCAACCTTACAAAATCAGTTTATAAGGTGAAGTTTATTTCTATTTATATATTCTAAATTGGTCTTATTTACAATCAAGTAAAACTTTCAACTTATAGAGATTATGAGATTATATTTTCATAAATTTGTTTAATGAATGATAATTTATAATTCCTTATAACAAGCAAACATTAGGTTGAAAGTTTCATATTAACTAGAAATAAAACTAATTTATAATATATAAATAAGTATAAACCTTATCTTACAAACTGGTTTTATAAGATTAAATTAGGTTTAAATAAAACTAATTTATATATAAATAATTGTAAACTTGAATGTTATCATAATTTTATTTAAATATTCATATACTTAATAATAGAATAGTAATTATTATATCTCAAATTATGAAACAATAACAAAGATAATATATAATTATTAATTGATACTAATCTATAATGAATTTAATATTTAAAACAGCCAGATGCATTGTATAATAGTTCATTTTTAGGACTCTGAACCTACATCAAAATCCAAGAGAAACCTTGAGTAGGGTTGGTAGAGAGAAGAAGGTAAGGGAAAGTCAAGATTTATGTGGGTAAATTTGATATGTTTCACGTGTCACGTACGGTTCACTTTTCCTACACAAAAGAACATTACTATATAAAACTTTTATGGATTGAAGACTCTTACTTTTAAAATTATAGATAACAATGATGCCCTTAAAAAAAGTCAATAACCTCTGGCAACATTTTGTAAGTTCTTTTGTAAGATGACTTGTGTAACACCTCTAACAGAGTGCCACTTATAAATAACCAAATCCAAAAATTTATGCCAATTTTTTTTTTTTATAAAATAACATTGCGAAAACAAAAACCTTAAAAAATTCAAACGTCTTACAAACTTAAAGTTCCAGTCTTACAAATATCAAATCCATTATTCAAAATGTAAAATAACTTTAAAACATGATAAATTCCCCGTAGCTAAATCCCATATCTCTCATCGTGCTACTCCAGCCTTGCATTATCTGCAACACCATCTACTCCCGTACAAGTACGATCATTGTAGGTGGAACCACAACCACAAAAGTAAAGGGTGAGTAACTAAGGACATAACATAGCAT
>NW_014541999.1:564221-602275 GCF_000741045.1 Vigna radiata var. radiata | reverse complement strand
ATACTCATAACTCACTCTTTTCTCTTCCAACAATGGGAGAGAACTCTCAATACCCTCCTACCCACACTCTTGGTCAAAGAGTGTAGATAAGCATCCCACAAAAATATTGTAATTCATACATGGTAATAAGGAAACAAGATGCACACAATATAACATGATTTTAAGTGTACCCATAAAACTTTTTCATACACATACATAACCCCAAAGTGCCCAAAACATGTATACCCATTTTAACAACAACACTTTTTGAAAAGCCAACATATAAAGATCAAGGTATACCCATAACTACAAAAAAACGAAAATCACTATATATATATACAACCAAAGTATACCCCTTCACAACCCCATTTTGAAAATGCATGAAAATAATCATTCTCCATACAACAACACATGAAACTAAACACAAAAAGAGAGAACATGCATCAACATATTAACTTTAATCTCAACACAAAAGAAAGAAAGCATGCATCAATATTATCATGTTACCTTCTACCCATCATACACCATATTATATCCCAAGTTAAACCCCTTACCTCTAGTTCCAAGCTATCTTCCAAAGTTCTTAGGTTTTCGCCCTTCACTAGACCCACCAAGCTTCCATCCTCTAAGCTTCCTTTAAGTCACGGCTAAGACACCAAGGTTGGGTGGCTCTTCCTTTTCTCTCACAAAGTTGGTTGTTCTATAATGAAGTGTATCTCTCCACTCAATCTCACGGCTCTCTCTCTCCATGTTTCATTTCCAAAATGCTTGAATTACAACCTCACTAACTTAAGCTTTCACACTTAAGTGGAATTAACTCTACACCTTACACTAACCCTTAACCAACCACTCAAGGGTATTCCCAAGGTCATCCTACACAACCCATTTCAGATTCTAACTCCACTTTAATGAGTATAAATGATAGTTTTAAAGTGTGTTAAAGTGCTCCCATAATATTCATTTATGTAGCCTACAATTTTTAATGCAATGATTAACCTCCTNAAGAAACTCTAAGGTCTCTTANCAAGTTTCCTAAGTCTAGAAAATAAGTGCCCAACCATGCAAAGTGGAAAAAAAAGAAATAAAACCCATAGAACCAAAGCAATCTTCTTACCATAAATGAGAAAGAAAAGTNACCCAATGGAAGACAACTCTCCTCCTCTGGATCGTTTCACTAAGGCACCCAACTTTTGCTTTAAGTTTGACTTTTCAACCATTCAAAATGAGACATATAAAATGAACTAAAAGCAATACATGGTGCAACCCTTAAAATGACGTGAAAGAGAACTAAATTCTCCACTTCTCTTACAAAACACATGCACAAAAATATATTAAAATAATATTACCTAGTACACCTTTCTCTCTCATCATTTAATGCATGAAACCCATCAAGGAATGGAGCAAATAACCTCCTTCACGTATCACACCAACAATTTCACGTTACTACCCAAAATTCATGGCCACATGTATTTGATTTCATCTTTCTTACCTCATGGTGGGACCCACATGCCAAGGTGGAAAATTAAAAAGAGCTAAGAATCATTTTGGACTTGGAAGGGTTTGAACTTGAGACCAAGCACACAACCCTCCCATCCACACACAATCACCACTAGACCAAACTCCATCCAATGATAAAGTAGCACAAACAATTATACTTACATACGTTTTCATATTTTCGAAAATTAACAAAAAAAATCAATATTAATTTAATTTTTCTACCTTCCTTAAATATTTCTCAACAACGTTTCACATCAAAATTATTATCTAATATCACAAAAATAAAATACTTAAAGTAAGTAATTATTTTATTTATACGGGTCTTACAACTTGAGAGTGTATGTTTGTGTTTTATAACCTTTCCAAAACAATGTATTATTATTGAAAGCATTATCAAATTGATTTGGAATATTTATTTTGATTTGAAGGAGGATTAAACATAAACATACACCGATTAAACATAAACCTTTGATTTGGAATATTTAGGTCAAGATAGGCCGGTTAAAATAGAAGGTTGAGATAGATTGATCGGACCAGAGGTCAAGACGAGTCGACATTGCCAAAAAGTTAAGACGAATCGACATGGGCCGAAAGGCGAGCTGGGTCAGGTCAAGTCGAAAGTCGAGACGGGTTGGCTTAGGCCAAATAGTGAGATAAGTCGACCTTGGGTGAAGGTTGAGATGGGTCGATCCGAGACAAAGGTCAAAATCTTTTATCCTGAGTCGAAGGTTTAGGTCAGGACAAGTTGACCTTAGTCAAATGTCGAGATGAACTGACCTAAGTCGAATGTCGAGACATGTTAGCCTAAGGCAAATGTCTAGACGGGACGACCTATATTGAAATTCGAGACAGACTGGCCAAAATAGAAGGTTGAGACGGGTTGATCGGATCGAAGCTCAAGACTGGCTAACATTGGAAAAAATCGAGATAGGTTGACTTGGGCCAAAAGTCGAGGCAGACTGAGCTAGGCCAAAAGTCGAGGCGGACTGAGCTAAGCCAAAAGGTGAGACAGGTTGACCCTGGATTAAGGTCGTGACAAGTCGAACTGAGACAGAGGTTAAAATCGACTTACCTAAGCATGAGGCCTAGGTGGGTGAGCCAAACTAAAAGTCGAGACTAGCTGGCCTTAACTGAACGTCGAGAGATTGACTTGGACTAATTGTCGAGATAGCCTAGCCCAGGTCGAAGGTTGAGACAACTTACACAGGTCGAAGTTCAAGACAGATCGGGTTAAGACAAGCTAACATGGGGCGAAAGGCGAGATAGGTTGGGTGATGCCGAAGGCGAGATGAGCCGGTTCAGGACAAATGGTGAGACAAGTGTATTAGGACAAAGGTTGAGGAGTCGACACATGACGATAATCAAAACCGGCTGGCCCATGCTAAAGGTCTACGCCAGCCGACCCAGACCAAAAATTGAGATGAGTTGGCATTAGCCGAACTTCGAGGCAGACTGACCCAAATCAGAGGCGGAGATGGCTGGCCCGACCTGAAAGTCTAGAAGAGCTAGCGTAGACCAAGGTTCAAGACTGGCCTAGACAAACCGAAGGTCGAGACAAGTAGGTCAAAATGGCTGACATTGGCCAAAAGTCTAGACGGCTCAGCTTGGGCCAAATGGTGAGACAGTTTGAGTTGGAACGAAGGTTGAGATGGGTCAGCCCGAAATTAAAGTTAAAACCTTTTGGGTCGAGCTAAAGATCTAGAATGTTAGCCCAATACGAAACTCGAGATGGACTAAACTTAACCGAACGTCAAGATAGATTGACTCAGACCGAATGTCGAGATAAGTTGGCCCAAGCTGAAGGTCTAAAAAGACCGACGCAAACTAGAGTTCAAGATAGACCAACCCAAACTTAAGGTTGAGGCAAGTCAATCGAAGTAGAAGTTTGAGACGGGTTGATCGGATTGAAGGTCAAAACAGTATGATATTGGGCAAAACACGAGTCAGGTTATGCCGACTCGGGACGAAGGTCGAGATTGGTTGACTCATGTTGTAGGTCTAGACAGATTGGGCGAGCTGAAGGTTGAGACAAGCTGACCCTTGTCAAAGGTTGTGACAGACTGATCCGAACCAAAAATCAAGATGATCTGACTTAGGTTGAAAGAAGAGATGAATGGATTAGGTCACACAAAATACACATGATGAACCAACCTAAGCGNATATATATATATATATATATATATATATATATATATATATATATATATATATATATATATATATATATATTCTCCCGTTAATGAACCCCTACAAAAACCAATGAGCATCTCCCATCGAGACAAAAGAACACCTTGAGAAGGTGAGAACTCATGAGGTGTTTTATATACCTTTTAACATCACTACTATATATAGGTAATCAAGCTCAAAGTATCATTTAACATTAATTCATCGTGTAATGGACGTTGAAGACTCATACAAATAAAAGGTTAATATCATAAAAGCACTCGATATTAAAAGTACTATTTAACATCAGATCTTATATAACCGATGTTGAATAATAAGTTTACTACTACTTCACTTCTAACACCAGTCCTTAAATAAACAATATTAGAAGACATCATGCTTTCATCTTTCTATAATAGTGAAAACTGTAAGAAGTAAACGCATATTGTTTTGCCAACAAACAAAATGTCTATTATAAACCTCTTTATGTTTGACCACATTAGAAGCCAGCTCTTTAGAGTTGCACCTATTACTGTTAGAATGTGAACCTAAATGTCGTGTTGCTTCAAATTTATGTAATAACTCCACAACAATAAAAAAAATATCAGAGAAAATAATTAATACCGAGAATTTAATAACAAATAAAATACACAATCTTGTAAAACGTGTGTAGCACCAACTTTTAGAGTCAATTTGTATCCACGTCACGAAAACATTTTAATGCAATATATAACGGTGTCTTGGAACATTCCTATTAGAATAGAATGAAGTTCCTCAACATGGTTGGCATACACACAATCATGCATGTTGTTAAAGGAATGTAGATACAAAGAATCAATTTTACAGCATGACTACGTGTCCTGTCTCTTTTTGAGCTACTATTATTTACCTTTGTATTAATCATATACCAGCACATATCTTTTTCTATGCCGAGCCCAAACATTTTTCTCTTTTGTATTGGACCGTAAGACGAACTCGCCTTAGACAGGAAAGCAACTGAACTGGTCAATTACCTTGAAAACTTGGAATCCTAGAATTCATTTTTCTTTTCCCCCTGAAAGGCCAATGTTTGAAATAGCTCATAGGACTACGGAACAATACAAGAATTCAACGTTGCCTATACCATATTACCAAAGGATATTAAACTTCTCAAATGACCTTTACTGACTCCAAAATACAATAGAGAAAAGTTTCACTCTAGTCGTTTATCAATATAAAAACTTGGCGCAATCACTAATCCAGTTCTTATCTGTAATGTTAACTATCCATGACAATGATTCTTCTACATAGTAGTTCTCTAAAAGAAAAATAGAATTGTAGGTCCAATAGAATCTTAGCTAAGAAGGTATCAAAGAGATATTTATTCTCCTAAACCAAAAGACAAATCCAACTATAGTTAAAAACGAAGTAACAATGGAAGCTTGACTTCTACGGCCTGAGGTTTGAGCAATTCAAAATTTTTGGTCGTGTCAGCTGTTGCTTAATCTCAGTTTGATGATGAATTGGATACAGCAATGGCTTCAGCACGAGACAGTACAAAAGTTGTGCTAGTTGCTTGCTTAGTAATGATCGCAGCAGCGTCACAAACTATTCGTCCGAGCTGCCAAAAAAAATGTGGAAGCGTTAGCATTCCGTATCCATTTGGTACAACTGAGGACTGTTATATGAACAGCAACTTTTATGTTACTTGTAACACAAGTCACAAGCCTCCCAAACTATTTCTGTGGAATGTGACAAAAAATATTGAGATATTAGAGTTGTCATTGAATGGCCATTTGCGGGTAAAATCCCCAGTAGCGTATGTCTGCTATGATGAAAAGGGTGTGCTAGTAGATTCAGGGAATTCATCTATGACTTTGCAAGCATTCCCCTTCTCCTACACCCAAAACAAGTTCGTAGGAATTGGATGCGACACCCTTTCAACCATCAATGCAACAATTGGGAAAAACTACTCTGCTGGAGGGTGTTTCTCTCTTTGTAGTAGTGTAGAAAGTTCAACCAATGGATCCCAGTTTGGTATTGGTTTCTGCCAAACCTCCATCCCAAAAAACATTTTGGCATATGAAGCTCGTGTCCTGAGATCAAATTTGCTTCATAGGGATATGAATATTCCTTGTAGCTACTCTCTTTTGGTGGAAGAAGACTCTTTCGAGTTTTCCACGGATTACTTCATCAAACTGCAGAAGAGAAGAACAGTTCCCACAGTGCTTGACTGGGCTGTTGGGAATCTAACATGTGAAGAAGCTAAGAATAATTTGACTAGTTATGTTTGCCAAGAAAATAGCGTATGTATTGATTCTCAAAATGGACCCGGGTACCTCTGCGGATGCTTAGAAGGTTATGTGGGAAATGCCTACCTTAAGGGTGGATGCCAAGGTATGGATTATGTTCCCTCCATCTGATTAGTCTAAATGTAATTTGTTTGCTTGATAAATGAAGGAAATATTAACTTTTTTTTTGCCTTCACTAGATATTGATGAGTGTGCCAATCCGAGTCTAAATGATTGTTCAGACATTTGCATTAACCTACCCGGGAGTTATAATTGTTCTTGTCCCAAGACCAGGAAGCACCAGGGAGATGGCAGAAAAGGCGGAAGTGGCTGTGTCTCGAATCTACAACATGTGGTTAACGAGATTGTGATAGGTATGTGTTATTTGTTTGGTTTACATAGTAGTACTCAGTGAAAAGAAGATAACAAGACAAATACAAAAGTAAAGCAAGGCATATGAAAAAACATGTGCATTTTGCTCCATTATTTTTGAGATCTTTGATCTGTTTGATTTTATTTTCTTTCACTTGTAGTCTATTGATTTGTCTTTTTGATTGCTTTTACGCTAAAAGTTTTTGACGTTTTGCAACTTTATGTCAGTACATATTCCATAGGGGAAATCTTGATTCACAGCTCTCCAAATCTTTGAAATAGAAGTGACATTTGTTTGCAAGTAGATGGTATCATGAATAGTATCCGCTACCGAAAATAAAGTTCTAGGGAAAGTGACCTTTATATTAAAGTAATTCGAGGATATACGTGAATGACATGATTCCGAAACCATAACAAAATTAAAGACTGATCCAATAAGAAACTTTTTCAATGCAGGAACTGGCATAGGCCTTGTGTTGTTGTTAACTGGTAGTGGTTGGCTATACCATATATTTCGTAAAAGAAAACGGGCGAGTCGCTCAGCGCGATATTTTAAGAGAAATGGTGGCTTAATGTTAGAGCAGCAAATTTCAAAGATGGAAGGATCATCTGAGAGAGCTAAAATATTTACTGCAAGAGAGCTGAAGAAAGCCACTGAAAACTTTCACGACAGCAGAATCATTGGCAGAGGAGGCTACGGCACAGTTTATAAGGGAATTCTTCCAAATGACCAAGTTGTTGCCATAAAGAAATCAAAACTAGTAGACCACAGCCAAATTGAACAATTTGTCAATGAAGTGGTTGTACTTTCCCAAATCAACCACAGAAATGTGGTCAAACTCCTAGGTTGCTGTCTGGAGACAGAAATGCCACTGCTAGTTTATGAATTTGTGAACAACGGAACACTCTTTGATCACATTCACAATGAAAACACCACACTTTCCTGGGAAACACGTCTAAGAATAGCAGCAGAAACAGCTGGTGTGCTTGCTTACTTGCATTCTTCAGCTTCCATACCGATCATCCATAGAGACTTCAAGTCAACTAACATACTCTTAGATGACAAATACACAGCTAAGGTTTCTGACTTTGGAACCTCTAGATTGGTTCCACGTGACAAGTGTCAGTTGACAACATTGGTTCAGGGAACTCTTGGGTATCTTGATCCTGAATACTTTCAGACCAGTCAACTAACTGAGAAAAGTGATGTGTATAGCTTTGGTGTTGTACTTGCTGAGTTGCTAACTGGAAGAAGGGCACTTTCGTTTGACATGCCAGAGGAGGAGAGGAATTTGGCGTTGTATTTTCTTTCGGCTGTGAAGGATGATTGCTTGTTCCAAATTGTTGAGGATTTTGTCAATGAGGGAAACAGTGAGCAGGTGAAGGAAGTTTCTAACATTGCTCAATGGTGCTTGAGGCTTAGAGGTGAGGAAAGACCTACCATGAAGGAAGTTGCTATGGAATTGGAAAGTCTCAAAACCATGACAGCCACAACTTCACTGATTAATGCCACATCGAATGCAGCAGAATACGTTATCGGTGAAAGATCAGGTTCAGCAGAAAAAGACACTGCTAATTGTCATTATACTTATGCTATACGTGCTGGACCTGAGGATGATACCATTTGCAACGATGTGATGTCACCGTTATGGGATGGTAGATGAAGTGTGCATACTTGGAGGTGCTTTGTCTATGGACCAATTCGAAGATTCAATATATACATATTATGCTGGCCACGATAAACCTTTTTAATTTCATCATCCCTCAGTTCTGCATCAAAAGTAATATAAGGTATCGTTGATGAGTGTCATTTTCAGAAACGTTAACAAGTGATTCGATAAATGCTATGATGTACAATTGAATGTTCTGTCACCATTGTTCAGATTATTACTAATGAAAATGCTTTCCCTTTTTGTATTTACCCAAATGAATGAATGGATATATATCATTACCAGTAACTTCATAGAATTAAATTAATTCAAGAACTCGGTTTAAAATATTGTTGATTTAAAATCTGTCATTGTTGCTTACAAATGAACTCATTTTTGCAAGAATTTTTATAATTATTAATAGAATTTACTCGATAAATTTAATCATACATAACAAATGCGTGAAAGGTAAAAATATAGTAAATTAAGAACTAAAACTATATACAAATTAATACATAATTTTATTAATTATTTTTTAACACATACCTTCATTAATCAGTTTTTGCCTTCCACAGCCGGCTGTCCTGCTCCTAGCTAACAAATCGACACAATCATGGTCTTAGAAAGGTTGAAAATACAGCAAAGAAAGAAAAATATGATGAAGAAAACAAAGTAAAACAGTTGAAATGAGAAAGAATACAAAATGAAAAATAAAATTATTCTATAAGTATATAAATATCATTATTGATATATTAAAATTGTAGAGCATGCAGCCTTGTTTGAATCTATCATCCAATGCAGTAACAGAGTTAATCCTCTTGATCTCTTTAGATTCTCTCTAACCACCATCATTACAATAGCAGAAGAGATAATGTCCAGTACAAGAACTTGAAAAACAAAGCCATGTCTGTGCACTCTAAGCAGCTGCTGCTGCAGCTGCTTCTCGTTGCCCTGCTTATTGCAAAATCTAAAACTCAAGGCATATCAAAGCCAAACTGTTCTTCAAACTGTGGCGATGTTACCGTTCCCTTCCCCTTCGGCATCTCCGACACTTGTTCCTTAGACCCCTCATTTGTTCTTACTTGCAACCAAACCTCTCCCTCATCACACACCCTCTTCCTGCCACAAACCAATATAACTGTGCTTAACATCTCACTCAACGGCCACATGCAAATTTCATGGCCTGTAGCCAGCGACTGCTACGCCGACGGAGGCAAACTCGTGAGAGAATCATTTCAAGACCTAAACCTCACAACTTTTCAAGTCTCTTCCAACAGAAACAGGTTGACTGTAGTTGGGTGTGACACGCTTGGATTAATGGTGGGAAGCGATTTAGAGGGAAAGAACTACACCACGGGATGCATTTCCTTGTGCAACAGGCTCCAAGACATCGAAACAAACGGCACTTGTTCCGGCACCGGTTGTTGCGAGACTTCGATTCCACGCGGGTTGTCGAGTTTCTCCTACGGTTCAGGGAGTTTGTTCAAGCACAAGCATGTAATAGACTTCAACCCGTGCGGGTATGTGTTTCTGGTGGAAGATGGGGCCTACAATTTCTCCTCCACCGACCTCGTCAAGTTCGACAAAACCACGTTTCCCGTTGCGGTGGATTGGGTGGTTAAGAACCAAACGTGCGAAGATGGTAAGAAAGAGGCTTTCAGTTACGCCTGTAAGGCAGAGAACAGTGAATGTTTCCATTCAGTAGAGGCATCTGGTTACCTTTGCCGCTGCTCAAATGGTTTCGTGGGAAACCCCTATCTTCTTCATGGTTGCGAAGGTATATTAGTAGATGAATATGTTGTTCATTATGTTTTTTTCTGTCTCACTTATAATACTTAACTTTTAAATGTAAAAATAAATAGAAACAAGTTTTTTCTTAAAACTAGACAAAAAAACAGTGTAAGGTGATAGTAAAAGAATAATGAACATGAATGCATAATTGACTCGATACTATACTGTAGATGTTAATGAATGCATGGGATCCAACGATTGCGTTGATGGGGCCAAATGCAGTAACTCTCCTGGTGGTTATAACTGTTTATGCCCAAAAGGATTTGAAGGAGATGGAAAAAATTATGGAACAAGATGCACTTACAAATCTACCATCAATTCAAGGAAAGAAATCATGCTCATAATTGCTCTGAGTGAGTATATAATACACTCTTGTCTGGTAAATCACAACAAATTTCATCCTTAATTATGTAACAACGTATATGATATTGCATCTTCTGTACTTAGACAAGCAATATTGTTGAGAGATTTCTCATCCCTAATCAACAATAATAAATTCAAGTTAATTATCATTACAGTATATGTCATTGGTAACTTTGAAGATGAGCCAACATAACGAAAACGCTAATTACGTTTCTCTTTGTTTATGCAATAGGTGTGAGTGTAGGCCTAGTGGCACTACTTGTGGGATGCTTTTATGTGTATTGGGCATCAAAGAAAAGAAAGATCATCAAACTTAAAGAACAATTTTTTCAGCAAAATGGTGGTCTTTTCTTACAACAACACATAATCAAGCATAAAGGATCAATTGAAACGGCTAAAGTGTTCACTATAGAGGAGCTGGAAGAGGCCACCGACAACTTTGATGAAGGGAAGATTCTTGGGCAAGGTGGCCAAGGAACAGTTTACAAAGGAGTATTGCCAGACAATAGAACAGTGGCAATTAAGAAGTCTAAAATCAGTGATCCAAATCAGATTGAGCAATTCATTAACGAGGTGATTGTGCTTTCCCAAATCAATCATAAGAATGTGGTAAAACTCTTGGGTTGTTGTTTAGAGACAGAAGTTCCCATGCTTGTTTATGAATTCATTCCCAATGGTACTATTTATGAGCACCTTCATGATCATAATTGTTCTCTAAAACTTTCATGGAAAACAAGGTTGAGAATAGCAACAGAAACAGCTGGGGCCTTGGCTTATTTGCACTCAGCTACTTGTACACCAATCGTACACAGAGATGTGAAAACTACAAATATTCTTCTTGATCATAATCTGATTGCAAAGGTTTCTGATTTTGGAGCATCAAGGATTTTCCCCCTTGATCAGTCTCAACTAACCACTCTGGTGCAGGGAACATTAGGGTATCTTGATCCTGAATACTTTCACACAAGCCAATTGACAGAGAAGAGTGATGTGTATAGTTTTGGGGTTGTCCTGGCAGAGTTAGTAACAGGAATGAAGGCCCTTTCATTTGATAGGCCAGAGGCTGATAGAAACCTTGCACTGTACTTTGTTTCTTCAATGAAAACAGGTCAATTACTTAACATTGTGGACAACCAAATATTGCATGATGCAGATGTTGAGCAACTGAAAGAAGTTGCCAATATTGCAAATCGATGTTTAAAGGTGAAAGGAGAGGAAAGACCTACCATGAAAGAAGTGGCAGTGGAACTTGAGGGACTTCAAATTGTCGGAAAACACGGATGGGAAAGTGTTAGTTCATCTTCAGAAGAGACTGAAAACTTGATAAACTCAGCACCATCCGTTCTTTGTCTTGAAAGTGGCATCAATTTTGCTTTTGATTGCTTAAACCAGATTTCCACGTCTTTGGGAAGTGGAAGATGATTATTAATTGGCATTGTTTTAAAGGATAAGTTTATTCTTACTTAGGATTGGGTAATAATATATGTCTAAATTGAGAATAACAAGTATCCCCTAGCAAACCGATTCAGACACACTTTTTTTCTACTTTAAAATGTAAATAGAGTGCTTTAAGGCTTTAAAATGCGCGTAATACCATATCAAGTAAGGTTCACCACTTTAAGACAATTTTTCCTGCCCAAGAGAATATTGGAATTTCCAATAGGTTAAACCATTTACCCATATGCTTCAGTACAAGCCATTTAAGCCATATAGTTTGACTTATTGCTTCACACCAAATGCGTAGTAGTTAAAACCATTTATAATTAATTTTTATTTTTATTTTTTCTTTATCTTTATCTTTATCTATGTGACTATTCTCATATATTGATTTCACCTTTTGTTTTTCTTTGCTTTATTATATTCTAGAATTCTTCTTTAGAGGGTTATGATAGATTTCATTTCTTGAATTTCATGTTGTTTGTGTATCAATATTTTTATCTCCATTTATTATTAGTATTTTTCTTTCTGTGTTATTGTTTTTAGTCTATTTGTTGAATTTCTATTATTATTAGAAATGTGTTTCTTTTGTACAATTTAATTTTCAATACTTTTCAATTATGGATTTTAAGAATTTTTATGCATATATTTTGACGAGGATCTAGAATTTTTCTATTCTAAAACTTACAAGTTTTGAAGAGGCTGCAAAAGGAAAGATAATTGAGGAAAAGATAAAGACAATAGAGAAAAAACAACACTTGAGAGTTAGAGATTGTCTAAAAGATAATGATATCATTGGAGTTAAATAGGTATTCAAAACAAAGTTAAATCGCGATGGTACCATACAAAAACATAAGACAAGTTTGGTAGTTAAGGATTATTTACAACGAGTAGACTACAATAAGACATTTATAAGGATATTTGAGAAGGATTGTTCGAGTGCAGCTTGAAGTGCTTGACTTGTTTTGAGGTGATGCACTTGAGGTGTTGCGATTTAGCTCATTCTTCATTCTTCTTTGTGGTCTTGTTGATCAAGAAGGTTAGTATTTTTTCTTCAATCTATATGCATAATTGGACTTGTTGGTTGCATTGATAATGATATTGATGGAAAAGTATTTTATTTCGGTTAATATGTTTGTATGAAATGAAAAATCGAAAGTGAACTTAATTGTGGAGAGCCGACATAGGTGTTCTCGGATGTGTACATCCGATTTAGGAAGCTTCAGAATTAGATATGCGAGACTTTTATTATATTCATATTATATGTTGTTTGTGAACATCATATACTTCTTATATTAGTTTTAATTTATTTTCAATACTTCTTATATTAGTTTAATTTTATTGGTATTTTATGTATGAGTTTATAATGTATTATATATTTTTTAATTAATATAAAATAATTTTATGAATGTATTAAAATTAATAAAACTAATTTTAAATAAAAAAAACTGAAAATGAAAGTATTGAATATGAAAATCCGAATTTGTAGAAATTTGACGTGGAGAAGTTTTTGAATATCAATATCAGACATGTTTAATATGTTATATATAAAACTTTAATTACTTTACAATTTTAATTATTTTATTAGTTTATAATTATTTTTGAAATTATGTATAATTTTTTATATGTTTATAAGTAGTAATATAATTTTTAATTAATATAAATTAATTTATATGAATTTATTAAAATTAATAAAAGTAATTTAGATTAAAAAAAATTACGTGTACCTATATAGGTTTGGATATCCGCGTCTGAAGTTTCGTTTTAGACATGAAATGCAATTCATGCTGATTATATATATCTTTTATTATTTCATAATTATATTTTAATTTTAATTATTTTATAATTATATTTAAATTTATGTATAATTTTTATGATTATTTATAAAAAATTTAATGAAATCAGTTTACTTAATCTTTATACTTATTATTTTTTAATATAAATAATGCATTTTAAATATTTAATTTTTAAACTTTTACATATATCAGTTAACAGTACATTAAATATAAATTTAATAAAGAAAAAAAAAACTATCTACATCGCATGTCAAAATCTAATGAGGGATATGGATATCCTATTCAGCTGCATCGGCTCTCTATAGCTGAATCACAATACACTCTAAACTCACTCTTCTATCATCTTTCATCATGCTATCAAAGATGTCACAACACACCAACATTGTTAAACACAATCAAATGCTATAAAAAATAATAAGACCACCAACCTTTGGGACGACGTGGGTGATAACGGTTGATTTTACGGTTTGTGTGTGTATATTTTGTGAACAAATCAACTTCTTCATAGCTTTTACCTTGTTTTATCCTTACGTTTAGTGTGTTTTCTAGTTTTCTTGTGCTTTATTTAGTATATGCTTGTTTTTACCTCTAATATCTATGTTTGAGTGTGTGACATAAATGAATAGGAAGCAATCTAGTGGAGGAAAACAAGCAAGAACTCAAGGGAACATGTTTTGGGACCATACAAGATCATTTTGAAGCAAATACTCATGTTGGACGCCTTTGGAATCGCGCAAGAGCCTAAATTTTAGAATGCTGTCAAAGCTATCCGTGCCTGGGCGCCCCTGAGGGGCGTTGGGCCCCCTTCTGTGTGCTGCGGCCCAATTTCCATGCCCGGGCGCCCCAAAAGGGCGCCCAGCGCCCTATGGTTCGCTGTTGGTGCTTAATTATAGCGCAAGGGCGCCCATGGGGGGCGCTGAGCGCCCTTTTTCTACAGATTTCACGCCTAGGCGCCCCAGATGGGGCGCTGAGCGCGACTTTCCGCTGATGTGTCAAAATGGGTTATTTAAACATGAGTCTCGCAATTTTTGGGGCATTCTTCTCCTCTTACACTTCATTCTTCACCTAGAGAGATTGGGAGAGGCCTTTGGAGGCTATTTGGGGTGTTGGGAAGCTCTTCCACTCCTCCTTGGGTCTTCAAGCTTCATCAATAGTGATTTTGCCCCTTTTGGGTTGAGGAAGAAGATGGGTCACAAATTGGAGATGGAGATGCGAAGGGGAGGCGCAAATGGAGCATGGAGCAGCTGCCAAGAACCTTGGGAAAGACTTTGCATCTTCTCTTTGGTTCCAATTTCTTCCCTATCTCTTCAATTTGTAGAACCCTAAGTTCTCCACCATGGAGGGTTTTTCCTATTTGTTGAGATTAGTTGTAAAACATGGAATTCTTATGTATTTTGTGATGTTAATGATATATGCTTTTCCATTTCAATGTAAGTATTTGATTTCTATGCTTAATGCTTGTTGTGGCTTGATCACCCATGGCTTGAATTGTAGTTCTTGATGTATTGGAAAATATGACTTGAACTTNGAACTGAAATTGAACACCTAATTGATGGAATTGAGTTGTTTGTAAATGCATGAGAATGAAGTGGATGAACTCTAGTCTTGACAAATTGTAAATACACTATGTTAAATTCCTTGCACACCAACTGTTTGATAAAAATACCAAAAAGAGTTTCTTGTGTTTTTGTTCACTTTGATGTCTAATTGAGTTATGAAAGTAAGATTTTTCATGTGTTGCACAAGTCCCTTGGGAGAGAACGATATTTATCACTTGCTACGCTGCGACCGGTGCACTTGCCATTGGTTTTGCAGCCAAGGGTGGCTACCTGCAGGAAGAACTGAGTGAGTGGTTGGTTGTAGACGAGTCGATGACTACATGGAGAAAACCAATTCAAACATGATGCTCCTATTTGTGTGTGTCTGTAAAATGCAATCAAAGTCTGAAAGCACTGAAGCCAGATCCAAACAAAATGAGATATTAAAAACCCACCTTCGCACAAGGGGCTGGGTGTGTGCTTGTGTGTGCTCGAGAGAGGAAGACGAAAGTAAGAGGGGGAGGGAAGCGCGAAAATGCTTGGACAGCTGCCGGTGTCCGAAGTGGTCTGCAAAAATTGAGAGAGGAAGAGTACATGGGGCTGCTTGTGTGCGAAGTGGTCTACGAGAATGGGGAGAGGAAGAACAAACCAGGGTGCCTGTGCGAGAATGAAGAGTAGTGTGAGTGTGTTTTGAGAGAGCAAGGGGAAAGGGAGAAGGAACTCAGGAGATGCAAGATAGAAATGAGATGAGAGAGAAAATATCTCTGTTCACACAATGCTAAAAAGGAATCTTTGACCACTTTTATTTTTTTAAAAATTCATATCATTTAATTACGGGGTAAGTTAGGTATTTTGGAAAAATTTAGAGGTGTAGGATGAAGGCCTTGGAGGCAAAAGGGTGAAACCCTTTTGAAGAAGAGATCTATATAAAGCAACCACTGAGATTTGTGATTAAAGGCCAAGAAGGCAAAGTGTTAGATTGAAGAAAGCTTTATATGCCTGAAACAAGCTCTTCATTCATGATACAATAGAATCGACCAATATTTCACCTATAAAGGATTTAGGAGGAGCAAAAATGAGCCTACATTATACATCAAGACCAAAGGTCAACATACACCCTCTTACTTTCTCTATATGTGGATGATCTTGTTTACATTAGAACCAATACAAAGATGTTGATGGAATTTAAGGAAGATATGATGAATGATTTTGGTTTGATGAGTTATTTCCTCCGTATAAAGGTAAGCCAGAGAAATGATGGAATGTTCATCTCACAAAAGAAATATACATAATATATAATGAAGAAATTCATGATGAACAAGTGCAAACGTGTAAGCACATCGCTAGTGACAAATGGGAAACTAAAAAGATGGATAAAGCATAAGAAGTTGACGCATCTCAATACAGGAGTCTAATTGGAAGTCTACTTGATAACTACACGACCATAAATCATATTCGCTAGAAGTCTTTTATCAAGATTCATACAAAACTTAAGTCAAACACATATTTAAAAGGAACAAAAGAGTATGACATATGGTATGAATCCACAAACAATCCAGTGTTGCTTGGTTATACAGATAGGGATTGGGTAGGATCGATAGATGACATGAAGAGAACCTCAAGCTATGCTTTCTTACTTGGATCATGAATATTTTCTTGGGAGTCAAAGAAGTAAGCCACAATTGCACAATCAAGAACTGAAGTAAAATATATGGCTGCTATTGAAGCAACAAGTCAAGCTATATGGTTTCAAAAGATACTCAAAGATTTGAGAGAAAAACAAAGTGGAACTACTACAATGACCTGTGACAATAAATCAACCATTGCAATGACAAAATATCTAGTGCATCATAGTAGAACCAAACATATAACAATTAAATATCATTTCATCATAGAAACATAAACAAATATGAATATTTGACTTGAGTACTACCCAATAGAAGATGAAATTGTAGATATTTTCACAAAGGTGTTATTAAGATCAAGGTTTGAGCTACTATGCGTTATGCTTGGAGTTGAAGTTATTGAATATGCATTATGGAGAAATATTAAAGTATAATACAAATTCTAGAAGAATATAAAAAATCCTAAGATAGGAAATATTGAAATGTCATTGAAATTCTAGAACAACGAAGAAAAGCCTAAGATAGAAGGTAAAATCTAAAACATTCTATGGTTATAGTTAGAATTTTCTAAAATAATCATGTGGATGAAATGAGTCTATAAATACTTATATGTATACTACCATTTAGGTAAGACAACATCTAAGATACAATACATTTCAAGAAACTTCTTTCAACTACTATTTCGAATTCTACTATTTCAACATTTTGTCTACTTCATTAACTTTTCTTTTCACAGTCTCCAAATATTGTATATCACTTACTAAGTGCCTTCTTAAATATTTATGGTAACTTAATACACTTCTACTTCGAGCTTAATAGTGTTTGTATATTTAATTTTAATGCCAAATAAAAACGTGGAAGAGTTTTTTAATTTATTTTAAAAATAAAAGGAACTTTACAATTTTAAATGAAAAGGAAAGAGTAAAGTGGATCTAAAAAATGTACTTAAAAGTAAAATGTACCTAAACTTATGAATATTTGTTATACATATTAATTCACGTGTAATTAATGAACCAAGAACAACAAAAAAAGAAGCTTTAACAGGTAACAAAGGAAAATAACCTAAGCGTTCACTATAAACAGTGGGCATATTGAAAGTGCGTTTACAGGGTATTCCTTGTTGTACATTTGTCGAAGACTCTTTGTCTTGTATCACTTTTAGCCAAAACTTTGTAAGCTGGAACACTGAGTTTCCAAGAATATTTTGCCACATTAGTTGGTGTTGCCCCTTCAGATTCAGACATAAAATCTTCTGTAAGTATAGAAAATAACTAAGTCACTAAAATACCCTCAAAGTCTTATAATATTAATATATTCAACCTTTTGTACAAGCACAAACAACGCAACTAGTAGATTAGCAATTGCCAGTGCAGTGCACATGACACTATGAGATCGATCGTAATCTTAAGATATGAATTATGCAATATAATTTCTCGTTTAGGAGAAATAGTTTTAGCACGATCGAAATAATATGAGAGACTACTTTGTTTCACAGGAAGCGATTACACTAACGCAAATTCAGTTGCCTATATATAGCCATTAACCCACCCTCCATATTACATTATTTATTTATTATATATATTCTACTTCTTTGGGGCTGGTTTGCTTCTTGAATCTTTCTTGGATTTTCTCCTAGTAGTGATGATTTATCTAATTAAATATATAGTATTTACAAATAGGTTTATACTAAATATTATTATAAACTTAGACATTTGAATTATGTTTAAATTTTATTAATTATTCGTTATCATATGAAAAAAATTTATTAATGAAATTTATGGAATAATTTAGCACTATTTTAATACAAAATTTTCAATTTTATTCGCGTTCATTTTTCTGGAAATATATTTGCAATTTAATTTCTTGATATGTATAGTATATTTGAGTTAAATTTGCTTATTTGTTTCAGTTTTTTTCTCATAAAGTTACTCAATTAATTATATATTGTTTTTTATGATGCAATGAATTCTAAACAATAGTATAATCTTGTGGTTGTCGCAACAGATAATAACAGATATAGTTTGCTGTAGTAAAAAAATTATATACAAGTACGGTTTAACTAAAAGATATCTATGTTTAAAATATGTTTCTGCTAAAAAGAAAGACATAATATGTGAGAGAGACTTACATTTGAAAATAAATACTGTTGAAAATTAAATTATACCTTAAATAAAAATATAGAAAGTTGGAATGAAGAGGATAATGAATCCCACTGCCTACATTTATGTTCAAATCATTGGCATGCTTAATATGTCTAATTAGAAATGCACAGAAATTTTAGTTTCAATATGATTGGTAGTAAGAATTAAACGTATGAGAAGTCAGTGTAAAACAAAAAAAGTTGTTCCATTCCTCAATTATAGCAAGCTCACAAAAGAATCACTTTGAACATACCTACTTACCAACAAGATCGAAAAGATATTATATATTAAGGAAAATATAACCAACGACGATGTTACATGAAACAAAAAACCAGCAACTTGAATTGAGAATTGAAATGCTTCTTCAGAGCTTTTACATGTAACTATAATTATTGTCATTGATAAACTTATCCTGCGAACTATAATTAAATGTCTTTACAGGAGATTATCTTCAGACCCAGATAAACTCTGATTCTCTCAAGACTGCACTCTTTCACAGTTCGACGGATCTAAATGACATAACTAATATTAGACCTTTCCATCTATGGAGGGATGAATATCAGATTGGGAGGCTGTGGAAGAAGTGGCAAACACAGAGTTTGTGCCTCCGGAGGGAGAAGAAGAAGGAGAATTTAGCTTCTTGGGAAGCATCTGTTCCCAAAAATAATTGGGAAATCTTGACCCTTCTGATTCTAGAACAACAAAAGCAAGAAGGGTCAAGAACAATAACTGGTGCCTCCAGAAACCTGGCATGACGACGATGAGTGCTACTGATATTACTACGCAGGAACTGCACAGAACCTTCATTTGGATTTAAATAGAGAAGCTTTTAGAGGGCTTCGGGCAGCAGACATGTTCAGTAATGTACGGAAGCTGCCAACTTGTTTGGTTGGGGAAGGATGCGTAAATGGCAGACATTATTGATAATTCTATGCTGTTAAGCAATCCATGTCGTTCCTCTCATTATGTAATAAACTAGTTGAATCTGAGTGTGCATGTGTCAGAAATTTTATGAATAAATAATAAATAATCACTTTTTGACCCTCACATTAGTTGGATGCTAATAGTTAACTCACCGTCTTTCTTATTATTTCTCTCTTTCTCTAATTTAAACATCTGTACTGGTACATATAAGAAACCTATAATTATATTTCAAAACACAGAAAATTAACTTCAAAGTAACCAAATCTCTTTTACACCTAAATTCTATGTTTTTATAATAATGTATTTGCTGACAGACCTTTGTTCTTAGTTCGGATTCAAATGAAGCATTGATCAACCATGATATTTCTTTTTCACATATTGAAGTCCTTAGATACTAGCTTAACTACTTTTAGTTTTGTTATCCTTAAATTTTGGTCATGCAGCTGCAAACATGAGGAGAGTGCTCCATTATAGTAATTTGATTATTTTGTTTTTGTTCCTCTCTTTTAGGGACAAACATTTTAGTAATTCTGAATAGATTAACAGATAAACTGTTTTAACTAAGGAAAAGTTGGTATCTATGAATAAGTGTCCACAGAAAGAAAAGTGGCTGCTGATTTCCCGACAGCATGGTGTATGAAATACTAATATAGAAAGATAATGGCATTGGTGGAATGAGTGAAACGTGCATACCTTTTAAGATCATTATGTCAGCGTTATTGCTTCCCTTTTATTAGTTAATAGTTATAGCCTTCTAGGTCACATCTACTTATTGAAGGGTCATACATTTAAAATCTTCTGCAAATGCATAAAAGAATGCAGGTAATATGTTAGGTTTGTTCAAGTTTAATTAGTGGCTACTAGCTAGCTTCGTAGCTCCTAATTAGGCTCTTTCTTTTTGCTTCCACTGCCTCAACCACAGCACTCATAATAAAACGAAATTTTTACAGGGAATAACCAAAATGTAATGACACATAGAATGTTATATCATGATGAAGACTTTGACCAAGTAAACAATTAGATTATTTGAAGTTATGTTTGGCACGTTACTTTCTAGTTTTTTTTTTTTTTTTTTCTTTTACTGGTAAAAGGGTTAGTTGGTAGTGTTAGTGTCCCACAAACGGCTTTTTTTCTGCTAGCTTGCAATTTCTTTTGCTGAATGTAGTTCTTTTTTATAAAAAAAAAAAAAAAAATCTGCTTGAAATACTGCTTTTTAAAATGTTAATTTTTAACTTTTATACTTATTCTTTTTTTATTAATTTAAAAAAATATTTTAATCTTTTTATATAAAGTAAATTCTATTATATATTTGGTTAAAACCACTTAGGCGTCCCTGTTTTCGTAAGGTCTTTCCACTTTGGTCCCTTTCTTATAAAACATTCCAATTAGGTCCTTAAAAGTGCCAATTTGGTTGAAAATAACCCTTGCCGTTAAAATTGAGTAACAGTGTTAAATGTAGGCANAGTTGGATGNAGGACGTGGCAACATTNNNAAACGTGNCGGATAACTGAGTGGCACNTGGCATAGTTAACTGATAAAATGAAATTAAAAAGGGGATTAGGGTTAGTAAATTAAAAAAGGGGATTAGGGTTAGTTAATTAAAAAAGGGAAAGGGAATTAGGGTTGAGTGAATTAAAAAAGGGGAATTTGGGATCTGGTAAATCAAAAAGGGATCTGAGAGTACCATCTGAAAGTTCATGGGCAATCGTAAGTGGAGACGATCCAGAGTTGGACTTCAATCGCGGTTTGGAGCTTGGCCATTCCCTATTTGGACTTCAATCGCGACTCGATTGTAGGTGTCCGTGAAGTGGTTTTTCTCGAATTTGCTGGAAGGTTTGTCTTGAATCTGATGAAGCTTTTTATATTGTATTGTGATTGTTTACGCCGTTATCTGGGGATGGCTTTTTTAATGTTGGGTTTGGGTTGTCTGAAAATGTGCTGTATTTTTTTTGCGTTTGTGGTCCCCCTGTCCCCCCATAGTTATATATAAGGTTCTTTTGTCAGTATGACTTTAATAAGCGGTGTGTTTTGTCCTTTTATTTTCTTGATAGGTGTAGAAATTTGTTTACGGTGTTGTGAGTCATGGACCACATAGAAGTAGTATTTCATCATGGGGGAAGGTTCGTGAATGAGGGGTGCTTAAAGTATGAAGGGGAAATTGAGACACTTTGTTTTGAACCTGACGTATGGAGTTATTTTGTGGTAGTGAGTGTAGTCAAAAGTCTAGGGTACGATGGTTTTAAAGAGTTATGGTATTTTGTTGGTTGTGGTCCAGTCTTAGATGATAGGCTACAAGCATTGACTGATGACGCTGGTGCCATGCAAATGGTCACGTTAGCTCACATAAATGGACGAGTTCATTTGTACGTAGTGCACAATGTGTCTGAGGCTGAAGTCATTAACATGATTGAGTATAACGTTGATGGTGAGGATGAAGAGTTGGATGAGGGGGTAGCTGGTGATGGTGAGGCTGAGGAAATTGATGGTGAGGCTGAGGAAGTTATTGGTCAGGCTGAGGAAATTGTTGGTGAGGTTGAGGAAGTTGTTGGTCAGGCTGAGGAAATTGTTGGTGAGGTTGAGGAAGTTGTTGGTCAGGCTGAGGAAATTGTTGGTGAGGAGGCTGAGGAAGTTGATGGTGAGCAAAATGGAAATGATGTTGAGAGGACAGAGGCAGCTGAAGTTGAACTTGATAGGGCAGAAGCAGATCGTATTGAAGTTGATAGGGAAGAAGGAGATGGTATTGAAGTAGATGATGATGAAATTCAGGCTAATACTTCTGAGGTTGATAGGGTAGAAGCAGGTGAAGTTGAAGTTGAAGTTGAGGCTGAAAAGGATGGTCAGATGGATGATATAGAAGTTGGTGATTGGAGTTCAGCAGAAGAAAGTAATGGTGAGATGGATAATGAGGATGGGTTAGTAGATATAGATGTTCAATGTGATGTAAATGAAGGGTTTAGTGATTTGGAGGTTGAGGTTGAACCTTTTGTACCTGGTTGTGATTCTGATATGGATGAGGATAATATTGATGATTCCAGTTGGTTCAATGATGATTGGCAATCCGATGAGTTAATTTCTTCTTACAATAGTGATGAAGACAGTGAGCACGAAGGGTATGGGAATTTTGCCACATTTACTCAACCAAAGAATATGGTTGATTTTAACTGGGAAGTGGGAACGTACTTTTTGAATAAAGAAGACATCCTTGATGCCATCAAAACTTATTCAATGGAGAATGGTAAGAATTTGAAACTTGTCAAGAATGATAAATCACGAGTAAGGGTTAGATGCTTGGGTTCAAAAGGAGAATGCCAATGGATGGCATATTTTGGTTTCATGGGTGCAGTTAAATCATGGCAACTGAGGAGTGTGGTTGACAAACATAGTTGTAGTAGGGAACACAAGGTTAGACTCTTCAATGCGAAATGGTTGAGTAGAAAACTAGAAAAAACAGTGAGGGAAAATCCTAATGTGAAGGGTGTTGACATCAGAGACAAAATTTCTAGGAAATGGAATATAGCCATATCAAAGAATATGGCTTATAGGGCCAAAACATATGCATCAGAGGAGGTTGTAGGTTCATTCACTGAGCAATATACAAGAATATTTGATTATGCAAATGAGTTATTAGCAAGAAACCCTGGTTCTACAATCAAAGTAAAAGTTCAGCCTAATGATGGGAATGATGGGAAAGTAATATTCCAGAGGTTTTACGCATGTCTTCAAGCATGCAAAAATAACTTTCTTTTATGCAGGCCAATCATTGGTCTTGATGGAGCGTTCTTGAAAGGCAGACATCATGGTGAGCTTTTAACTGCTGTGGCACGAGATGCAAATGACCAGATGCTGCCATTGACCTATGCAACTGTTGAAGTTGAAAACAAGGAAACGTGGACATGGTTTCTGGAGCTATTGATTGAAGACTTAGGTGGTCGAGATGTGTGTTGTGGACTAACTATCATGTCAGATCAACAAAAGGTTGTTTCCTTTTTAGTTCTTTTATTTTCATATTATACAAATAACTTCATCTAATTAAGCATTTGATTGGTAGGGTTTAAGATATGCTGTTGAAGATGTTATTCCTGGAGTTGCACAAAGGTTTTGTGTAAGGCATTTATATGCCAACTTCAGGAAAAAATTCCCTGGAAAAAACTTGAAAAGGCTCATGTGGAGGGCAGCTACAGCAACCCATCCACAACAGTGGGAGACTAAGATGAGACATATGAAAGAGGTTAGTGAAGATGCTTTTAAACAGTTGATGACCATTCCTCCCAGGTTTGTCATTCTTACTTAATACTAGTTATCAAATTAATTAATAATTCACTTGTTTTCATATTATCTAAGTTTAATATTGTTATCCTTCTTGAAGGTTTTGGTCAAGATCAAGGTTCACAACCACAGCTCAAAGTGATACCTTGGTAAATAACATGTCAGAAGCTTTTAATAGCGTTCTAGTAAACACAAGGACCAAACCAATTATTACACTGTTGGAGGACATCAGGTTGTACATGATGAAGAGATGGGCAGCTAATAGGTCAAGGGNGACCTCTTTTAAATCATCAACTTGTCCTAAAATTCTGAGTAGATTACAGAAGGAGGCACTACAAACAAAGAACTGGGTTCCAAGGTATCCAAAACTATTTGATTGGTATATAATTGTTNATTTTCACATGGACATCATTTAATTAATGGTTGTTTATATTGACAGCTGGTCTGCACACAAACTTTTTGAGATCAGACATGTGTCCCAAAGTGGGGACAACTTTNTGGTGGATATAGACACATGTACATGTTCCTGCAGGAAGTGGAGCATCAGTGGAATTCCATGTGTGCATGCATTGACAGCAATGAAGTTCCTCAACCTAACTGCGGAGGACTATCTACCTGTATGTTTTAAGAAGTCAACCTATGAAGAGATGTATTCCTCCATTATATACCCCATTAATGAAAAACATCTATGGGAGATCACTCAATGTCAAGATGTCTTGCCTCCACCAAAAAGACAAATGCCTGGTCGTCCTAAGAAGAAAAAGAGATTAGAGCAATGGGAATTGAAGAAAAGTTCTACCAAAATGTCTAAAGGGGGCTTACTCAAGAGATGCACCATCTGTAGGGAAGTGGGACACAACAAAAGAAATTGCCCAAAACGAATCCAAGGGCAGCAAGAGGGAGAACCCAGCACAGTTCCTCAAGCTCAACCAGATGGACCAGAAACACAAACAACTTGATGCTTAAAATATATTGTAATAGGCCACATTTTGATGGTAGAATATGTCATAGGCCACATTTTGATCAAACCATATTTTGTTTACCAGATTTTGTAATAGGCCAGATTTAGTGGTACCATGTGTAATAGGCCACTTGAAGAATGGTTGATGTAATTGGCTGTATGAACAATGAAAGATTATCTTTTGTTAATTATATCAAAATCTCTGTTTCAGTGTTCAAATTCCCTTGCCTATTTTACTTCTGTATTCAGATTGATTTATATCAGTTGATGTTACTGTATTGAGATTGGTATATATCAGTTAATGTGCCAGTAAACAGCTTTGATAAATGATCTTTGATCAAGTGCAATAGTTTGAACTCATGCTTTCCAAAATAACATTTTCATTAAACATATCAAGCTCTACATTAAACATCTTAAACATCTGAAGCATTACATCTTCAGTGCACAAAACTTTAACATTACCCAAAACCTACATCTGAAACACTACATTTGCAGACCAGATCCTGCAACTAATACCAAAACAACCCAACTAAGTACATTGTACTGGCCAAAACCTACATCTACNNACATTATCAAACCCTTCCCATGAGCATTGCAATTATNATCATGTTCATTATAAAGACAACACTAACAACCACAACCAAATATTTCATCCAACTTTGCAGACCCATAACAGCTTTCTCCACATCAAAGCTCTGCTTAACACCTTGGTTTTCAAAAGTCTTCACCAACCTCTCATCATTTGCTTCCAACACCTCACAGCTCACACTTTCTTCGACACCCCAATCAGTAAACCACTTGAAGAAGTTGCATCCTCCATTTTCACTGCCCATCTTATACCTAGGGCAACCCCAGAACAATTTCCCTCGATTCTTCGTCGTTTTGGCAGTCCTTAGCACACTCTTCTCTCCACAATGGCATATCAGCGATGCATCTTTCTTGCTCCAACCTCCATCTCCTTGAGAGCTCGAAGCAGAACGGAAATGCTTCCTTCCGCACGCATTGCAAGTTGAAGAGCAATAGGAATGACCCAAGGACATCGTGATTTCTTCTACTGTAGAGCTTCCCTCTTCAACACTGATGAACCCTAACTACGTCGAGCTGGGTGTCCTTCACAACTTAAATAAACTCAGAATTTCATTCTTCTAATGCTTTACCAATTAAAAATGTAATTAAGGTTTCTAATGAATGGATTAATAGCCACGTGCCACTCAGTTATCCGCCACGTTTTTTAATGTTGCCACGTCCTCCATCCAACTCTGCCTACATTTAACACTGTTACTCAATTTTAACGGCAAGGGTTATTTTCAACCAAAATGGCACTTTTAAGGACCTAATTGGGATGTTTTATAAGAAAGGGACCAAAGTGGAAAGACCTTACGAAAACAGGGACGCCTAAGTGGTTTTAACCTATATATTTTTCATCTTTCACTTAAGTTTATTACATAAGATATTGATAATAATTAATCTTCTAATATTTTTATATTATACTATTTATGTACAAGTTATGTTATATTTTTGTATAACACCATTTTTATACCATACTATTTACTTTAATAGTTTTCTTATTAACGTATTTATTTTCATCGATTTATATTTATCAATTATTCTTCAATATATAATTTTCCCTAACTTGTAATTTAATAAGATGTGAGGTTCATGAATTGGGTGATGTGTCCACGTTATATGTCTTTTGCGGTTCTAAGGAGATACGCACAGAACAGGTTCTGGATTAGCTTGGTCTTCCTGCTTCAAAAGAAATTACCTCAAAATGGCATTTTGATGTTACTTTTCCGCATTTCTAATTGAGGCAATGTGACTGGCAATATGTATAGGTTTTTACGATTTTTTTTTTTTTACAAAATTAGCCAAATTTGGTGGATTATTATAAGAATAGACAAATTTTAAAAAAAATATGAGAATAAATAAGTAATATTGGAGAAGATAATATTAAATAAAGAAGTTGTATACCTCTCACAGCACTTTTGTTTGTCTATAGTTTATTATGAGTTTAACTTGAAAGTTGTAAAAGGTTGCATGACTTCCAAGAAATATAATTGATTACAATGATAATAATCGATTATATTTCATGAAAATCAGTTGAGGGATTAACTATTTTTAATTTTAATAGAAAGTCGTTTTGGAGTAAAAGGACTTTCAATTTTCATATTACAAAATGTAATTGATTTTAGAGGGAAATTTATTTCCTGGACGCGTGATTATAATCTATTACATTATTGTAAAGGATTATCATAATGTTTTAGTCTTTATCATGCGAAACGTCTTAAAATTAATGAAAATCAAAATTATTAAATAATTATGTTATGCATATTTTATGGTAATTAAGTTATATAAGTTTATAGTTAAGTATTAAGTGTTTGTAGATTGTTGGTCATTGATCATATTGTGACTAAAAAACATCAAAGTAATTCTTAAATGGATAGTAGTCAACTTGGTCTAAATAAGCATGTATAAAAAATAAATTTTTAAGTCCAAATAAACATGTAATAAAATTAAATTTAAGAGGGTATGAAGGTCTAAAGTGATGAGGGTGTGACCTATGCCTTCCTCAAGTTGAGCAACCTAAGTATCAATATTATCAAATTTGGTACCGCGAAGATCATGAATCTCATGCACAATATCTATCAGGAGAGTAGAGGAAATATCTTGCTATTGTGGAGACGGTGTGTGCTCATTTGAAATTTCCTAAGGATCATCACGTTTGTGAACTCGTTCATCATCAATGTTTAACAAATCCAAATGATATTATAACTTCAATGCCAATTCTAAAAGACCCTTTAACTTTTACAAAAGGCTCATCACCAAGAGGAACGTCAAAGTGATCGAAAAAGGTGGTAATGAGGTAGAAAAATGGTAGAGGTGCATTGTCCGTAAGGCCTTTTTCATGCGATGTCTGATTAGATGAGCCTAGTTAATCTTCCTTCTGAGTGTCCACATAAAAATTTAAGTCTTCTTCAATTGTCTATGCAAGATTAGTGGCACAAGGAAGCAGAATGCGACAAATAATATAGTTTTCTCTGCCACGTAGTTAACATTTACGCAGTCACCATGAGACGAGACATAAATTTTAACATCATTAAGTCTAATTAACGGCAAGGTTCCAATTGATTCAATTTTACAGGAACAGGGACCTAATTGAGATAAAAAATAATACAAGGACCTATTTGAAACGATTCTGCATAAACAGGGACCTTCGAAATGATTAAACCTTTAAATTATTATTTCCATTGTGGTTATTATTATTTATTTGGTCATATTATTTTATTGTTCTTTTTCGTTTATAGAAATTAGTTGGGGTAAAGTTTCTCTCAACATGGCCTTTTCTTGGGGTAAGTTGTTGTCTATTGGCTTCTTGGGGTGTTGAAATGATGTGATATAAATATCAAATGTGTAAGAAATGTTTGTATCTCTTAGTTGTTTCTGCTTTTAGAAAATTATATTATCTTTTTTAATTATTTATCTATATTTACATATTTGGAATTTTTGCAGCCTAATTTTTTGGTTCTTGATGTTGAGAAATTTGTTTCGCTAGAGCAAGGTAAAGTATGTAATCTTGTTTATAGACTTTTGTAATAACTAATTTATTGGGAACCTTGGTGATTGAGAACATTAGGTATTATGCTCATCAAACATATGATTTGTTGATGTTTGATAATAGATGTTTGAAATATAATTTATTGATGTGATTAACTAGTTGGTGTGTTAATCTTATTTTTGTTTTTTTGCATTTTGTAGGCACAAAAACCGTGAGTTATTTTTTGGTATGTTGTTGAATAATTGAAGTGTGGGATGGTGTTCTCAAATAAAATGGGAAAAGTATGCCTGATTACAGCAATGTAAGTATCAGTAACTTTGTTAAAAGACTTGATGATTTTGGTAGTGTGTTAATTTCTTAAAGTGGCTTGTGTTGATTTCAGGAGCACTTGCAAGTATTTAGACACAAATATGCATGGATTGGATTCTAGACAATGACAATGTGCAAAGACAACAAGTGCTGCAACACATAGGATTTTATAGGTTTTCAATTGTACGTTGATTAGTTGCATAAATATTTACATTGTATGAGCCTTGTACATGTTTTTTGTATACAAAAGATTATCATTATAAATGTTGGGTAATATGTATTGATAATATATTATATAAATAAAATTTCAATTTTGATCTAGTAACATACATTTTCTTCTAGTGTTGTTCGACCATATATATTGAAAACATATGTTCAATTACTTTATTGACACCCACTTGGGTTAAGAACAATACCTCTTCATCAAAATGTGCTAGGTTTGAAGGAAATATTCCTTCTTCAACATCTGCTGCATTTGAAAACTGTTCGGTTTCCTCATAATCTGCACCAGAAGACAACATCCACTCGGTTTCTTCACCAGTTGCACTTGAGAACGATAGTCGTTCGGTTTCTTCACTTGGCAGTAACACATGTTTCACTTCTTCATTCTTCCCTGCATGACCCATCTTCTTCGAGTGCAATGCGAGGTCTGTGCCACAGTGACACACATCTGCATGACTTGTTGCTCTCGTCTGCCACATATGTTCAGATACACATTCTTTCTCAGAAAGTCTCCATATTTCCTCATCTTCATAGTGTCTTACAATGCTCATTAACATGACAAGATCTGAATCTGAGTCACACACGTCCTGCGCAAGATTTGCTTCATCATTTTTCGTTTTCTTTGCATTTTCATTATGCCAACACTCAGATGAGTAATGCCCGTATTTGCTGCAAGTGAAACACTGGGCATTTCTTTTATCGTAACTCTTTCTACCTCTTCCTCTCGACTTTCTTCCTCCTCTGTTGTTTCCCTCCTTCTGCTCACTGCTCATTGCCATGTATTTTTTTTACGTGGATAAATTTTTAACTCGACTCATTTAAACATGGCTCATCCGGGTTGATCCTGTGGTGAGTCGGATTGATCCATTAATCCACCTAATTTTATTTTTATTAATTTATTATCTTATAAAGTCCTAAAAATATCTTCTGACTCGTGGATTGTATAGTTTTTTTTATTATTTTGAATTGTCTTGAGTTTAAAATCATTTTGGAAGTGAAATTTATTTATATTTGAATTACAAAAAGTTTATAATTATTTTTATTTTAAAAAGATTGTAATTAAGTAAGTCAGTGAGTCAACCTGTTTACCCACCAACCCGTGGTAGGTCGAACCGGATTCGAATTTTTCTGGCTTGCTAATAAATGAACGGGTTGGGTTAAGTCACTAAGTGACCAACCCGTAATAGACGGGACGGGACAGACCGAATGACCCGTTTTGACAGCACTACATGTAACACAAATAATTACCAATTTTATCTTTTAACGTATTATATAAAATTAATTGAATGGAGGAATAAATGCATAAGATATTTAACAATTAATTCATTTATTATATCAATTATCTTAAAAAAGGAAGGAATAATTTTTATGTTTCAATTACTTGTCAGCAACAATCAGTTTTACCAAACATATCCTATCCATAAAAGTTATAATCACTTGCAAAGTGCAAATTAATTAGGGGTGGAAGAAAGATACTCTTTTAGATTTCTTATTTTATACAAAACAATAT
Source organism: Vigna radiata var. radiata (assembly GCF_000741045.1). Classification (NCBI taxonomy): domain Eukaryota; kingdom Viridiplantae; phylum Streptophyta; class Magnoliopsida; order Fabales; family Fabaceae; genus Vigna; species Vigna radiata. The sequence continues at coordinate 571,906 of NW_014541999.1, read as the reverse complement.
ATAGAAAGCTCAAATGGATATGCAAAGAAAGGAAAAACTTTACGAAATCTAGAGCTGTCAAAACGGGTAATCCGGCTCGACCCGGCCCACCACGGGTTGGTCACTTAGTGAGACAACCCAACCCGGCTCATTTATTAGTGAGCCAAAAAAGTTCGAACCTGGCTCGACCCACCACGGGTTGGTGGGTAAATGGGTTGGTTCACTAGCCCATTTAATTAGAGTTTTTTTTTTTTAAATAAAAAAAAAATGACAAACTTTCTATATTCAAATTTAAATAAATTTCACTCCCAAAAAATGATGTTAAATTAAAGACAATTCAAAATAATAATAAAAAGTACAATATAATTCAAATGTCATCTAAAAACAAACACAAAAAGCATACAAAAAACATGCTCCTTGAAGAATTTCAGTGAAGAAGTGAAAGTGACAGCACCGTAAATGAGAGCAAGTTCCATGAGAGTGATTTGTGAGAGCAGAGGTTACTTTTTTGGTACACACAGTGAGTGAAGAGAGTATTTTAATTTTTAGGGTGTCATAAATAAAATAATAAATTAAAAAAATAAAATTAGGTAGGTGGGTTGGTGGGCCAACCCGACCCACCACGGGTTCAACCCGCATGAGCCGGATTTAAATGAATCGGGTTGAAATCTGAGCCGCATAAAAAGAAGGGCATTCATCCCTCCACCTCCCCATTTCAAACCTACACCTCCCCATTTTTTTTTAACTTTTCATTAATTACATAACTAACCTTTTTTATTTTTTATTTTTACTTTTTTAACCCTATGTAACCCTAGTTTTACTTTACTTTCTATTTCACTTTCACTTTCACACACTCTCCAAACATTCGAAACAGCCCCACCTCCCCTTCCCTTCGAATTCACACCCCCAAGCTTTTGAATCAACTTTTCCAGTCTTCTCTTCCCGGCGGTGCAGCGGCGACGGTGCGGCGTGGTGTGTGCGGCAGTGCAGCTTGAGTGTGCGGCGGGTCTGTGCGACAGTGCAGCGCGGTGGTACGGCGCTTTGTTTGGTTTCTGCCGAGAGGTTAGTTTTCATTGCCCATTGTGTTGATTTCTATTGATTTTGCTCTGTTTGTGTGCCATTGTTGTTTGATCCGTTCGTTTTGTGCTGTCTGTTGTGCTGTTTGTGTCTGTTGTGCTGTCTGGTAGAGGTATGTGTGCGTAGGAGGAAGAAGACAGACCTTAACGGATGTCGGACATCCGTCGACGGATATCGACATCCGTTTCAGGGCCAAACTCGACATCCGTTTAGGGCCTGATTATTTTTTTAAGTTTTTAGTTTATTTTATAAGTAATTAATTTTTAACTTTTTATTTTCAAATAATTTTGTTACTTAATTATTTTGTTTTAAATTTTTTATTTTATTAGTTTATTGTATTTTTAATTAATTTATAGAGTATTTAAATTTAGTATTATTTTATAATATGTTACTTAATTATATCTAAATTAAAATTATTTTAGTTAATAAAATAATTATTATTAAATTATTGAAAAAATATGATTAATTTAATGAAATAATTATTAATTTAATAAAAAATATTTTTTTCAGAAATGGTAAGAACACGAGGTGCGTCTTTTAGTTATCGTGGGGAGAGTTCTCAAGGAGAGAGTTCTGCACAGGGTTTAGCTAGGAGACGACCTATATGTAGTCGTTGTTGATTTTGCGTGGTTGCACTTCACAGACCACGTTATTAGGAATGTGAGACAGGCATCATACCCTTCTGAATGTGTCGATGGATACATACAGTGGTTTACGAGGGTTTCACATCCCTATATTATTGCTGCTCCAGCTGACGCGAGACCGCCTCTTGCGCCTACACAGCGTCCTGATATCCCACAGGAGGCACGACCTCATCGTAGATCCTCTCCACCTTCACCATCTGGCGCCTTGGTATGTTATTTTTCATTGCTTATGTTATTAAATTTTGCTTAACCATGTTTATTTATTTGTTTGATATAATTATTATGCAGGCTATATTTAGGAGAATGGCTAGAAAGTTACGGTCGTTGATATTGTGTCGTCATGTGACCGAGGGTACTGTTGCACATCAGGTGGCGGTGGAACTGCTTCAGGATGCTAATGATGGATCGACGAATATTCTCCAACTAGGAGAGGATAGAGGCATGTTCGTGGTAGACGCTCGACGTCTAATTGATAGTACTTTGTATGTTTTCAGCACTGGTTCTTACCATTTTACATCATGAGATTGCATTTTGCTTTACATGTTCATGGCCGATGTGTTCTTTTTGTATTCTTGATTTGTCCCTGCTGTTTGATCATACGAGGATTAAGATTCTTATACTTTTGATGCATGCCCTGGTACGTAGGTATAGTTTCGTTTCAGTTGAGATGACCATTTTTTCCAGGCATATTACAGACTTGAGATGATCATTCTTTTGGTTACTTTGTTTAAAATTTATGTTTCTAGAGTTTTGGCACGCAGCTTTTTGTGTTTGATGGAAAGTATTTTGGTAGTGATTCCTCCAGTGCTTTTGAAAGGCCAAGCTTTCTAGTTAGAGACAACTTATTGGAAGCTTTTCAAATTTTACAATTTTGAATTCCTAATAATAAAAAAAAAACTAATAATAAAAAAAAAACGTAGTGCATAATTTCATCATACGTGAAAAGAATATTGCAATAATCAACTATAATTCAGTAACTGATTACTATTAGTAATAATTAATTTACCAAAATTTTCTATTATTATGTCAAGTTTTAAACTAATTGAAGATATATTACATCCAAATTTTATCAACTATCTAACAGCTATGTTGTATCTACCAATTTTACGTTCTGCGTCATGTATAAATTACTTAAATGAGTAACTTTATTAAAGATTAAATTAAAAAAAAAAATACTTTATAGTAATTGACATTTAAGAAATGACCAAATGTGAAATTCATAGGTATGAGACAAGATGGAGTAGTCGTTGTTATACGAAAATGGTGCAGAAGCAGATATAATACAATGGAGTGGAAATGTGTTAAGATTCACGTTATAATATCCTAAATTACGTTAAAATACCAATTCATACAATTTTATGAAAATTTTAGTATTTTCAATCCCGTGTTGAAGAATTGATTTTAATATTAAACAATAATCTAACGCTATAGAAATATAATATTACAAATGATTACTTTTATTGTTTCGTCCTAAATTAATGTTTTTATTGAAAATAATATAATTCATCAAGTGTATTTGCTTATTTGTTGTGAAATATTCTTTTTCAGATATTTTAAAATATTAAAATAAAAAACTTTTTGAATGAACTTTCCAGAATACTCGTCAAGATGGGAGGAAGAAGATCTTGAGGGACAACTGTTGATGCAGTAAGTAAAATCACCCATTATTCACTTGTTTCGATTTAGAGGAAAATTAAAAAAAAAATAAAAATAAAAATAAAAATAATGATAAACAAATATGATAATTTAGTCTATGTGAAGTCAATTTTTATTATGAAGATGATTATAAATTCATTAATTCAAAAAGTTAAAAAAATTTCAACTTTTACGTATTTTCATAAATATCATGGATCACCTAAGTCAACATAAGATTTCGATACATTCATCAATTGTGCAAATGCTTGCATCCTACTAGTATACATAGATGACCACGCTCGTGCCTGAGCATAACAGTAGGTTGAGGAGATGATATTCACCATGGGCAAAGGACAACCTTCTTGTAGCTTAACCTGCATTATACAAATTACAATAGTTAATGGAGTCATACGTAATTTTCAAATGAAATCAGAAATTAATAAAATTACCTGCACGAAATGACATCCATAAACATGTCCTATACAAATTAAGCGATGGTGGTGTGGAACGTAGTGGGAAGATAGTATAATTTTGAGAGGAAGACATACACACTAAAATGACATTATAGCGGTTAGCAATTGCATAACCAATGTCTGGTAATGTCATCCACTTGTTCCTGTTAGCCTGTTATGAATAAAACAAGTTGTTAGATAAAATAAATATAATAAATAAAATACATAAAAAAGGATACACACTTACCGTCGACTGTGACTCCACCAACAAAGACTGTTTCAGTTTGTCTACTACATCAGTGCCTCCTACCAGTCTTCCGTATTCATCACGCCAATTACTGAGTTCTTTGTACAAATCATTTCTAATAACGGGCCATGAATCTTCCCTGAGTCCTAACAATGCAGCAATGCATCTATATCCACAGTGACCATCGGCCACAACATCAACAACGTCCAAAATGAAGGGGTGAGTAGTAGAATGAAACTGGTCTATCATTGCAACTTTTTTTTTCTTCACTACATTTAGCTTTGATTGTAATTTACTTTTCACAGATGAAGATTCCATGGTTGAATGAAAGGCGTCGACATACTCAAAATATGATGGATCCCGCATAGTAGACCTTTCTGTTCGTTGAACTTTTCTTTTCTTTGCACCCTTTGTCTTAACTTTATCTAATGGAGGGACCATTGATGTCAATGTAGGACAAGTAATGTCAAGTAACTTCTGCTTAATGGTAACTTTACCTCCAATGTCAGCCTCATTGAATCGTTCTTCTATTTGTTTCAACACATCTTTAATGGATAAATGNGGCTCGATTTCATTTAATTCAACATTTGAGAAATGCAATCTTTGCCACATGATATGAAATTCACCCACAGGGATCATCCCAGGATCATACCGTGCTAATTCACATGCACAGGGGACACCAAATGTACGTCTCAATACGCATCCACACTTTGATGAGTCCAATCCTATCTGTTGGACTCTTTCTAATTCATCGGCAATGAGATCTAATGCATATCGAGATACATGCCCAATAAGTTGTCTATACCTGTATCCTTTAAAAGGGTCACTTGTGAGCAACCAACTTTTTTCAAATGACGTCTTAATCTTGTTGTGTTGTATGGTAACGAAGTTATGAATACTATCCCAACAAGAACACAAATCACCCATACTATTGCTCAGAATTGTCTTCAAACTCGCATGAGCAGACTCAACCCTGAAATAAAAAAAATAACATGAACAAGTGCAAATAAATATTTATCTACAAAACGAATAAATAAAACAACATTACAACATACCTGTTTGTGGTTGTGTTTCCTAAATGCATTACTTTGTTCGTCTAGACCTTTACAAAATATGTACTGTACGGAATAATCCAAGTCTGATTCACATATTCAAAGAACAAAGGCCATTCACTACTCGCATATTGAAGACCATTCACATACTCAACAAACAAGCTCTCATCAGCGCAATCCATGACATTTTCCCATGCACACATCAACACATCCCAAGCCTCTTTAGAACGAACTAACATTTTGCATTTAGCTAAAACATTTTTATGGATGTGGAACCGACATAACATCTGATATGACTCAGAGAATACATTTGCAATGGCATTCATCAAAGCCAAGTCTCGATCAGTGACAATGACTTTAGGACTACCCTCAGATGTTATAAATAAACCTTTCAGCTTTTCCAAAGCCCATGTGAAATTACTCTGCCTTTCAGTAGACAAGAAAGCAAATGCTGTTGAGAAGGTTAAACCTGTACACGTCATGCCCACAATCTCAAGCAACGGAAGTCTATATCTGTTTGTTTTATACGTGGAATCCATCATAAATACAACATTAAATGAGTTTAACAATTTCACCGTATCAGGATGTGTCCAAAACACGTTAGTAATAACCTTTGAATCGTCGGCACACCTACTCCAATGAATGTACTTATCCCGGTCCAACAACATCATAAGTTGTTGTAGTTCGGTTCTGGACCCTCTTAATGATCGTTTATACACTTGCCTTGCGTTGTAGATTTGATTAATCGTTGTGACATTTCGATCATTGTTTTGTTTGAGGGTTAATAAAATATTTGCAGGTGTAACTTTACTCTTTGTCATATCAACCAGTAATGACTTCTCACTCATATTTAACCTGCCAGCATAAGGGTGTCCAACTAAAGTTTCAGCCAACTTATGATTGTGATGTCCACACATCACATCCAACACCCATCCATCCCCAACTTATGATTGTGATGTCCATTCATTATGATTGTGAGGTCTGCACCCCACTTATATATTATAAATCTACCCATTAATATCTAGTCTCACGCTCGATATGTATATACATCGGCGTGAGGGGGTGTGTTGGAAGTCCCACATTGACTAGAGATAAGGCCAATTTATAATATATAAGTGGGGTGCAGACCTCACCTTACAAGCCGATTTTGTGGGGTTGAGTTAGGCCTAGAACCCACTTCTAACAAATTGGTGTTGAAAAAAATAATTTGATTAGTGGTGCTACGGAATTTCAACCTCTAAACCCAGTTCTATTGATAAATATGTGATATAATCATGTAACATAAATAGAATTATAATTTATTTTTCCTCAGGAATCTTTTATCATATTGAACAGTCATAAAAATCATACAAGAAATTGAAACAATTTATTTATGTTTCCACACGTAAGTTGTATTACAAAGCCGGAGGAGGGTTTGGACTTATGCAGCAACATTGTTGTGTGCTTAGATTTATACAGATACCACCAAACTCTTTAAACCCTAAACCTACACAACCCTAAACCTACACAATAATTGAAACAAGCTTTTTCATCCGGACAATGCCCTTCCTCATGACAACTTAATTTCGCCGATCCTCCTGAAATCAATGAAATTTCATTACAAAATCCATGCAAAATCACAACTTTACTTTTAATAAACTCAAATATCACAACTTAATGCTTTCTGTTCATCATATCTTTACCTGAAGTCAAAAGCAAAGCAATACCCAGAATTCCAAAGATAGAACTCAGACTCATTCTTCTAGACATCATTTTGCTGATATGAGATTCTCCTCTCTCGCTTGAACAGATTATGTTGTTCAAGCGGGTTTGAGAGCGATGAAATGAAGGAAATTTGGTGTTTGTTTGAGAAGAAAAACAATGAATCACGAAGATGGATTTGCGAGATGGAGCGCTTTCTGATCACTCACGAAAGGGAGGAGATTTGGAGGGATTATTAGTGAAAAGTCACATGTGTCCTCGGGTGTGTGCGAAGTTAGTGTTCAAAGCTGTTGGCTTTTTTGCAGTGAAGACAAAGAGGAACAGTAATATGCGTATTCGGTTCCACTCTTGTAAAGGATTCTCAAAGGCGCTGTATTCGGTTCTCCTAGAGTGATATTCGGTTCCTTCTGTGTTTGAAAATACAACATATATGATGATTAGCACATTTCAAATTTGAAAGAACAGTAAAGAACATACAAGGATCTGGTTTGGGGTGAGAAAGAAGACATAGTAGATGAGTGTTGCCCACAGGAAAAAGAGCAAAAAGGAGGTTGTCTAGTTGAAGCTATGGCAGATTTGGAAACCACTCTTTCTAAAACGGAACGAACAGAGTTTTAATTCTTTGTTAGGATTTAATATTTGATTTAATATTTGATATATATCTTGTTACGTTTAAGATTTTGTTTGTTATTATTTATGTTTGTTATTATTTTGTGTATATAACTGATAGATTAGATAGAATTATAACTAATTTTGTTATAATATTGATGTATAAATATTTGCATCTGCATTATGTAGAATCAAGATAATACACAGATCATTCTTTGCTTCTCTGTTTTTCCTCTCAGCATGATTCTCATTATTTAAGATGGTATCAGAGCTCTTCAATTGAAGAGTT
>NW_014541999.1:542947-563336 GCF_000741045.1 Vigna radiata var. radiata | reverse complement strand
AGCCATTGATATTTGGCATTACAGACTAGGTCACCCCTCCCATTAGAGATTACGTGTAATGCAACCGTTATATCCTGTGATTAATTTTGATCACTCTTTTATTTGTACTCCTTGTCATATGGCTAAACAAAGAAAACCCTCTTTTCCTCATGGTACTTCTCAAGCTTCTTCTATTTTTTCTTTATTCCATGTTGATATTTGGGGCCCTTGTGCTGCTACTTCCATTCATGGTCATAAATATTTTTTAACCGTTGTTGATGATTTTTTTTGATATGTATGGGTGTTTCCTTTAATCTCAAAAGCTGAAACTCATTCACATCTACAATCTTTCATTACCTATGCTGAAAGACAGTTTAAAACTAAGGTCCTAAGCATTAGATCTGACAATGGAACTGAGTTTATTATGGCCGAATTTTTTTATAAAAATACTGGAATTGTTCATCAAACAACTTGTGTGGAAACCCCCGGCAAAATGGTTTAGTTGAGAGAAAACACCAGCACTTATTAAATGTTACCCGCTCCCTCCTTTTTCAAGCACACTTACCAAACATTTTCTGGTCTTATGCTCTTATTCATGCCTCTACCCTCATAAATTGCCTTCCCACTCCTCTCCTAAATAATCATTCTCCACACCAAAAATTATACCGTTCTTCTTTTGATATTACCACTCTTAAAGTTTTTGGTTGTCTTTGCTTTGTCAGCACCTTGTCAAACAATAGACATAAACTTGATCCAAGAGCCTTACCCGCTATTTTCCTTGGCTATAAACCGCACAAAAAAGGCTTCATCACCTTCACCCTCAAAACCAAGGCCATTGAGATTTCTAGAAATGTTGTCTTTCATGAAAGTTGTTTTCCCTACCACAATGAGTCATACACCACTCCTAATTCCCACCTTGTCACCCACCCACCTTTGCTCTATATTGACCAATGTATGCCCACATCTCATACAGATACTTCGCATCCTTCTCCACCCGGTTCACCTCCCACCCTACCTGCTCCTAATATTAGAAGATCCACCCGACAAAGAAACAGACCTTATCTGAATTTGAAACGTCTTATGCATCAACTATTACCTTTCATTCTTCATGTATCAAGCATCCTCTTGCTTCTGTCATTTCATATAAGAAACTTGCAACACCTTATTACCGTTTTATTATGAATATCTCTACTAACATTGAGCCTAGATCTTATTCTGAGGCATCCAAATATCCTCACTGGGTTAGAGCCATGGATGATGAGCTTGTTGCATTAGCCAGAAATGATACTTGGGAAATCACAGATTTACCTGCTGACAAAACTGTTGTAGGCTGCAAGTGGGTTTTCAAAATCAAACACAAGGCTGATGGTAGCATTGAAAGATATAAAGCTAGATTGGTAGCCAAGGACTACACTCAAATTGAAGGTCAAGATTATCTAGATACTTTTTGTCCAATGGTCAAAATCACAACGGTTAGACTGGTTATAGCTCTTACGGCAGCACATAATTGACATCTTAAGCAACTAGATGTTAATAATGCTTTTCTTCATGGAACATTAAATGAAGAAGTTTATATGCTTCCTCCTCCAAGGCTTCACTGCATCAAATCAAATCAAGTATGCAAGTTACAAAAATCACTTTATGGTCTTAAACAAGCAGGAAGACAGTGGTATGCTCGTTTATCTGATTTCCTCTTGTCTAATGGATTTCTCCAATCTGCATATGAATATTCCTTGTTCACAAAGCATATTGATTCCAATGTCACTACTTTAGTGATTTATGTTGATGATATAGTACTCACAAGCAATGATCTAACAGAAATCACTCATATTACTCATCTTATTGACACAACATTTAAGATTAAAGATCTTGGCAATCTTAAATTCTTTCTTGGTCTTGAGGTGGCTAGAAACAAAGAAGGTATTTGTATTTCCCAGAGACAATATACTCTGGACATTCTCAAAGATGAAGGCTACTTAAACTCTAAGCCTGTTTCCACTCCTTGTGATTATCGTACAAAACTCAGCACAAATTCTGGCCAACCTCTAAATGATGCAGCTTCATCTTCTTATCGATGACTGGTTGGTAGATTATTATATCTCACCAACACCAGACCAGATATTTCATTTGCAATACAACAACTAAGTCAATTTCTCTCAAATCCCAACACAGATCATCAACAAGCAGCTTCCAGGATTCTCAGATACCTTAAAGGTGCCCCTGGAAAAGGGATTTTCTTTCCCAGCAATAACATCATACAATTGAAAGGCTTCAGCGATTCTGATTGGGCAGGCTGCATTGATACCAGACGAAGTATCACTGGTTACTCTATCTATCTTGGTTCTTCACTTATTTCATGGAAATCGAAGAAACAAGCCACTGTATCCAAATGTTCTTCAGAAGCTGAATACAGAGCTCTTGCCACAGCTACTTATGAAATTCAATGGTTAACTTTTCTTCTAAAAGATCTTCATGTAACCTTTCAACAACCAGCAGTCTTGTTCTGTGATAACAAATTTGCCCTTCATATTGCTGCAAATCCAATTTTCCATGAACGCACGAAACACATTGAAATAGATTGTCATATTGTAAGGGAAAAACTTTCTTCTGGTTTACTTAAACTACTGCTGATTCCTTCTACATGCCAGTTACCTTATTTCTACACCAAAGGACTTTCTCCAACAGCGTTCAAATTTTTGGTTTCCAAGCTGGGAATGATTGACATTCATTCTCCAGCTTGAGGGGGGCTGTTAGGATTTAATATTTGATATATACCTGGTTAGGTTTTAAGATTTTGTTTGTTATTATTTATGTTTGTTATTATTCTGTGTATATAACTGATATATTAGATAGAATTATAATTAATTCTGTTATAATCTTCATGTATAAATATTTGCATCTGCATTATGCAGAATCAAGATAATACACAAATAATTCTTTACTTCTCTGTTTTTCCTCTTAGCATGATTCTCATTATTTAAGATTCTTGTTCTCACACTAAGTGGTTTTGACGTTGGTGAAACTCTGAGAGGAGGAAAATTGTTGGTGAAACTTGTCTTCTTGATGACAGTGGGAAAGTCGGGAGAGAAGAAAATAGGTTGAGCCAACCGTATGTTATCTAGGGCTAACCCATAACCTGATGACCATGTATATTTTGGTGGGAAAATGATATTTTAAAGACATTTTTTGACAACTTTTTTAACAACGGGACATGTGTTACCATTTCATTCGTCTGTTTAAATTTATTTTAAAAGAACATTTGAAACAAACCAATCATAAACTATCACGTATACGTTGTAAAAAAGTTGTAAAAAAAAATTATTAAACATACCTTTTCCATTTTGGTATCCTCGTATTCATATCTCTCACCCTCTCACTGGTTATATAGAATGAGACAGGAATATTATATAATAATAATATTAATATAAAAACTAAGATGATTTGCCTGCATGGAAGCTGGTCTTTTCCGTGCTCAAAATTCTCGAAATTAAAGTATTATTATAAATATAATTCCTAATTATTATTTTATTTAATGAAAATATAAAAGGACAATTATTACTTTATAGAAAAGTGGAGAAGTTCCAGTAAAAAGGAAGTTCCACACCTTGCATAGACCCAAAATCTCAGCACTGATTTTTCCCTCTACCATTCAGATTTGGAGGGAATGGTTGCACGTAGCTAGGGGAAGTGGTCCACGATGAGAACTTAGAAAGAAGTGCCAGAGAAGCTACATATCTGACAATAAGAGTGATAGAGAAAGCTACGTTAATAGCCCCTGCTTCTTCAATCTATGTCACCACATAAACCCACCTCGTTTTTCACAAACACATGGTACTTCCTTCCATCATCAACTTCAGGACCACAAACATTATTGTACTTAAAACTTCACTGCACTCAAAATTAGGATAAGCAAAAATAGCCCTTATAAAAAATCCTAAAAATATATCACAATTCCATCTTCTTAAATTGAATAAACCAATAATATTAAATAAATAAAGTAGATAATTGCAGTCGACTCAAATATTAAAAGTTTACACATATCTTATTCAATTTGTATTTATATTTTAAATTTTTATAAATTCATAAATATATTTAAAGTTTAAAATTCTATTTTTGATATGATATTATTATAATAAAATTTGATAATAAATTATACAAAATATAATCAACTATAATATTTATTATTAAAATATAGATATATTTTTAAATATTCATTATATTTATATTATTTATTCAAAATAAAATAATATTTTATTAAAAATTTAATTGAATATAAAATCATAATAAAAATTCAATTAAATTAACCTGCAATCCCATCTGAAATCTGATTAATTCAATAAATTGAAAATATTAAATTGAAAGTTATAGATTTTGAATCTGAATGGGATCAAAAATTACATAACTCAGAAAATGCACTCTTCTTTAAAGATAAATTTATTCCTGTAAATTGGAAAATACTGTAGCTCTGTGATTTCCGACCCACTCCAACTTACTCTTTTCTTCCTCTATCATCTTACTGTCAGATTTATTTTTTTTAGGTTATTTATTAATATTTTGGGTTAAATATGTTTTTATCTCTTAACTTTCATCAAAAATTAGAATTAGTTTCTCTTCAAAATTTTGTCCTAATTTAGTCTTCCAATTTTAGAATTGTATAAATTTAGTCTTTTTAATTAAATTTTGTTAGGTTTATTTAATGTTTCAAACACGTTTCATGATAACATTTTGGTTGTTTATCCTGTTTGATCCATTTTTACTTTAATGTTAATTGAAAAACACGTTTAAAATATTAAATAAAATTAAGAAAAATTGATTAAAAAAACTAAATTCATATTTTTTAAAGTTAAAAGATTAAATTAGACAAAAATTTTGAAAACAAACTATTTCCTGTTTTCGTTTAAAGTTAAGGAGAAAGACATATTTAACCTTAATACTTTGAACTCTCCTTGTCAACCTGAAATCAAATTTCAGTTTCTTACGTCTTTAGTACTGTGTCAAAATATTTAGTCATTTTAGAATAACTAATTTATTAATTATTAACGTATGATTCTAAACATTGAAATATATTTAGTCATTCCACACCATTTCTCAGTAGATAGATTGTCCAATCTGAGTCCAAGCAAGTTATCCCACACTTCCTGTTCTCGAATTCTAATATCTTTATCTTAATCTATAATAATTAAGAATTAGATATCATTTTCGTTGGATAAATTTTAATACGGTTTCATATTTAATTTTTAAAAATAAATAAATATAACATTTTTAATTTTTACATATTAAATTATATTTCATATTAGATTTAAATTATTTATATTATTTTACATGTTTTAATTTCAATGTCAGTCTAAAATATATTTAAAACAGTAAAAAAATATAAATATTGTTTGATGAAAACCATTATAAATATATATATATATATATATAATTAAATATTGTTTAAGTTATGCATTTAAAACATTTTACACCTATTAATATATGAATTAATCATTTTATGGTCTACTAAAGACATTAAATTATCTTCAAAACATAATACTAAATGAATAAATTGATTCTTTTACGATTTTCAGAAAAAAATTAAATTAAATTGATGTGCAATTTTTTGCATAGCGAAATTCAGGACTCACATTACCACTATTTCATTGGGCAAAATTCATAAAATAGGAAGTTCAACTTAAACTTTTTTGGGTGAATTTTAATTCATTTGGTAAATTAGGCAGAAAAACAACACGCAAAAACTTCATGCTCCAAAAATCAATAAATTAAAATTAAGTTTCAACCTTAAGTTAATAACATATTTGGCTAAAACATAATTGTTGTAAAATATCATAGTGAAAATAGACCATACCTTTGACCAATTATATAGTAACTATATAATATACAAGTCAATAATTATAATATGATAAAGCAGTTGAGAACATGAAAATAAAATATTTAACTTACAGTCGGGCTATAAATTTTAAACTTTAAGTATAAGAGTATTTCAAAATAACATAAGTAAAACTAAGAGGAAAAGTTAAGGATCCTAGGGAATTAAGCTGCAGCATCGCCTCCCTCCAATGCCTGCTTCAGAGGAACCTCATCTTCCTCTGCTCACATCCAAGTGGATGATCATTGCAAAAGAAAACACAGACAAAGAAGGCATAAACACAAACAAGCAAGGGTGAGCTAATTATATAAAAAGCATACAATATAAGAGCATGTACATACAAGAGATTAATTTAAAGCAAACAAGATAAAACATCCATCATATCATGTTAAACACTAGACTTGACTCGTCCGAACTTTAGAATGATAGTCGAGCTATGGCGGGTCATGCACTCGTGGTGGCTTATGATACTTGGGTTCCCCACCCTACCACACTCACAAGGCTAGACTATTCTGGGCCTTGAGGCATACTAGAAGCCCCCAAGACTAAGACCTCTTATTACTCCTCACCACATGGTCCAATCCTCTCTACGTGAGAAGAAAGGCCATTGGAGCGTCAGGAAGACCCCCAAGACTAAGCTCCTACTTTCATTCTAAAACATACTTAAATCGTTAACGCGAATTAACTCGTTAACTCAGACGAGTTTACGAGTCAACTCATAGCTTTCGAGTTAACACGGAAACAAAATCGTTTTTTGTGTGAACTTGATAGACTCGGTTGAAAAATCGATAGAATCGTATGAACTTGCGAGTTTAGGAGTATTTTGACGAGTTTAGTGGACAAATTTTTTTAATCAGAATGGTCTAATATGTAGAGGACAGACTCACTAGATTAGGGCTCCCCGTGTTTAAGCCCTTTCTTCTCTCACATTACCCTCTCTCATCTTCCTCTCGCAACAGATTAGGCCTTCAGTCTTGCAATTCATCCTCTCTTACGCAATCTTGCACTCGTCGTCAACAACGTGGTTGCCATTGTCGTCGATCGTCGTCACTTGGATCGTCGTTACCTTCGCCTAGGTCGTCATCGTCATCATGCTTAGCCGTCGTCATGTTCAGTTCTCGTTGCCTCGAATGTTGTTGGCTGGATCATCCTTGGCTCGTCGTTGGTCGGTCGCACTCGATCCTATGCACTTCTTTTTCCTTGTACATTGTGTAACTTTTACTTTATAGGTTTAAACCTCTTTTTCGTCCCTAAGTTATGAGCGGATGTTCAGTTTAGTCCCCGCTTTTAAAAATGTAAACTTTTGATTCCTAAGTTATAAAAAATGTATCAAATGAGTCATTTTTTGATGTTCATGGTCAAAGTACAAAGAGCAATCTAAAGTGTTGTTATTATTAAGAAACAAATCAGAGCAATCTAAAGATGTAGCAGTTATTAAGAAACCATCAAAAACAATATTTCAAGTCAAAAAAGGACTCATTTGATACATTTTTTATAACTTAGGAACCAAAAATTTACATTTTTAAAAACAGAGACTAAACTGAACATCCGCTTATAACTTAGGAACTAAAAAGAGGTTTAAACCTACTTTATATTATAAAGTTTTTAAAACCAGTTTTATAACTCATTTACCCTTTACACGCCGCGTCACTCTTAATTATGAAAGTAATGTTTGTATATTTATAAACTATAATATATTTTTTAATTTTGTAGTGAAAAACTAATATAATTAGGACAAGTCATATAATTTTGCAGATTTATTAGATTCAAGATGTTATTTTTATAAATTATCTTTTTATAAAAAATAAATTCTTACGATTTACAAGTCGAGTTTAATAGACTCTTACGAATTTATATAAACTCTTAAATTTGATTATTTTAAAACTTACAATTATAAGTAAAAAAAAGTTATAACCTTAATTATTTAGTTAAAATTTTTATTTATTTATAAATATTCTATCCAATAATTTTTGTCGAATAATATTTCTATAAAAGTATAATTAAAATGAGAGAATTTAAGTTTTTAGGAAGATAAAACTTTTATAATAAATGGAGAATGGAATTATTTCTTATGATGGTCATAAAATTGATAGTTTTTCGATCATTTTGTAATATTTGATTTGGTCTTTGTAATTTGAAATGGGTGGGTATTAGTTTGAAGAAGTTTAACCACTTGATTTTGATTCCCAAAATTTCATGTGAGATTTAAAGCTTAATGGTTGAGTGATTGGAAGGACAGTGAAATGAGGCCTCTTTTTGGTCTGTATGGTGGATTAGTTAATTGTGGTATTATTGTGCTCTTATTGTGTCTGGGGACCTCTCCAAACCCTTCAAAATATCTCCTTTATGCTCTCTAAACCCTGTTAGTTAAAGCAGTATATTCAAATTAAAGAAAATTTTAATATATAACTTTATAAGATGCTGTGAATAAATTTTTTTAAATTACTTTATTAGCAGTAACATTAATTTTTGTCTTTTAAAGAAAGTTGACAGAGTTGGGATTCAAAATATGGAGTTGGTTGATATATCTTTTCTTACTGTTTTTATGATGTTATTAATATCACTTATCTGTTAACAGAGTTCTTTTTAGAGTGTGTTCATTTGGGGTAATCGGAGAAGAGTGATTACGTGAATTTGATGAGATTTGAAGGTAATTCTTTTGTTGTTTATTTGAATGAATTTGGAGGTAAACGAGGGTGGATTTTGAAGTAAATTTTTTTAATTTGTCATATAAATTAAATCCTACACCAATTCTCACAAACTTTACTTCAAAATCCACTATCGTTTACCTCCAAATTCACTAAAATAAACAACAACAAAAATTACCCTCAAATCCACTCAATCACTCTCCCCTAATTACCCCAAGTGAACACACCCTTAAAGCTGTAGATGTTGAGCTAACCCCAAGTAGCTAGGTTTTAAAGTTATCTAGTTCAAAAAATTAAGCATACCTATAGGCCCAATTCACCACGTAAACATGTAACTAAAGTTGTCAATATGAGTTATAATACATGAGTTAATTTGGTTTAGCCTTGGATTGAGTTGAGTTGGAAAAAAAATGTATTTTTTTAGGTGAATAAATTTTTAACCCGATTCATTTAAATTTGACTCATCCGCATTGATTTCGTGGTGAGTCGGGTTGGTCCATTAATCCACCTAATTTTATTTTTATTAATTTATTATCTTATAAAATCCCGTGGTGACTCGTGGATTGTATAATACTTTTTTTATTATTTTGAATTGTCTTGAGTTTAAAATCATTTTGGAAGTGAAATTTATTTATATTTGAATTACAAAAAGTTTATAATTATTTTTATTTTAAAAACATTATAATTAAGTAAGTCAGCTAACCTGTTTATCCACCAACCCGTGGTAGGTCGAGTCAGATTCGAATTTTTCTGGCTTGCCAATAAATGAACCAGGTTGGGTTAACTCACTAAGTAACCAACCTGTGATAGGTTGGGACAGGTCAGACCGAATGACCCGTTTTGACAGCACTATATGTAACACAAATAATTACCAATTTTATCTTTTAATGTATTATATAAAATTAATTGAACGGAGGAATATGTAACACAAATGATAGGTTGGGACAGGTCAGACCAAATGACCCGTTTTGACAGCACTATATGTAACACAAATAATTACCAATTTTATCTTTTAATGTATTATATAAAATTAATTGAATGGAGGAATAAATGCATAAGATATTTAACAATTTGTTCATTTATTATAGAGCTGTCAAAACAAGTAATTCGGTCCGGCCCACCACGGGTTGGTCACTTAGAGAGTCAACTCAACTCGGCTCATTTATTGACGAATCAGAAAAATTCGAATGCAGTCCGACCCACCACGGGTTGACTCACTAGCTCATTTAATTATAATCTTTTTTGGTTTAAATACCTTTTTAGTCCTCAAATTGGGGTCTGAATTTTTGTTTTGTCCCCGATTTCAAAAATGAAACCCTTTAGTCTCTATATTTTTAATTTTGAGTGTAATCGATCCCTTACGTGGTTTCACTTTTTTTCTCTCTCATATGCTCTTTCTGACACTTTTTTTTATTTTTCTCTGTTTTCTATCTGCCCTTCCCTGCCATCCACTTTTTTTTCTATCTTCCATCATTAACTTCTTCTGTTGCTTCCCAACATAAACACAAATCTTTCCTTCCACTAAGAAACATGTGTCCGTTTAACTAATGCGTATGTTTAGCTTAAATGAAAAAGATGGTCATGGTTCTAAAACCTTAAACATATTCATATATCTTATTGTGCTCAAACAAAATTAGTCAAAATATTACTATTTATAAAACTTATTAAAAGAATTCTTATAAATCCCTCTAATAAAATTACAATATATAATTAATTATTTTATTTTCTTAATTAGTTGTCATTTTTTTCTCACATAATCTTTAAATAAAACCAAATAAGATATTTAAAAGAGTATAAGAATAATTTAATGGTATTTAATCATATTTAATGTTCGATTAATTCTTGTAGAATTTTACTGTACTTTACAGTACCGCTGTTTCAAAAGAAGAAAACAATTAAGATATTCTTTATTTGCTTTCCTTGATGTATTATATTCTTTTAGATAATTAAGAAATATAGCAAATTTTATTCCATGATCTTGTTGAAATAATTATAAGATTATCCCTCGCTCACGGATTAAAATTAAAANTAATTTTCTTTTAGCTAATCCAAATATCTTTAAAGACAATATCATTATAGAAACACTAAGTTTAATTATTACGGATTTGGACCTGAAAACATATTCTGTTAAGTTTATTGACATACCTACTTTAAAAAAAAAAAACAATAAACATAAATATTAAAGATTTAATTTAACAAATAAAAAGTTCACAAAAGAATTTACATATAAATGATAATAATAAAAAAATAGAATATAAAAATTGTTTAACCAACAATAACATATATACGTTGATCCATCTCAACTTTTATATGCATCAAATTGAAATTAGACAATTCAAAAAGAAGTATCACTTGTTTGAACTTTGCATTTAGAAATAAAGCTTGACTTTTCTTTATGAGGTGAAAAGAATAAATATATAAGAAATACTTCAACCCATATATANCTAGTTGATATTTCTAACAAGATTAATAATATTTTTAGTTTCTAAAAAGAATTCCATGAAATTTTGGTTATAAAATATACTTTATATAATATTTTTATATTTTTAAATGCTCAAATTTTAGTCTATCTAAGTAGGGGAAAAATATAGTGTTAGTTTTACGGAATGAAATTTGAATTTAAAATATAAAGATAAAAACTATCGATTTTAAAAGTGATCAAAAGAAACCAAAACTTTAGATTTTTCAGAAAACTGAAAACACCATAAATTCACTCTAATATTATGTATGTTAATTGTCCTGCACGATTTTGTTACATGTTTAAAGTTACAAAATTATTTTCTAAAATATGTTACAAAATCTTGTATAAATACTGCCTCGTAGTTTAAAACTTTTTACTTTTAACATACAATATTGTTATTTTCTTTTTTAACACAGAACAATCGTTATTTAATACTATATACATATAAGACAAATTTAGATTATCTCTCTATGCAAAAAAGTAAACACATGGTAAGCAACAGAAGAAGTTAACGGTGGAAGATAAAAAGAAAGTGGATGGCAGGGAAGAGCAGAAATAAGAGAAATAGAAAACGGAGAAAAATAAAAAAGTGTCACAAAAAGAGCAGATGAGAGAAAAAAAAAGTACCATATTAATACTAAAAGAAGAAGATTTCTTATTTTCAAGAAGTAATTCGTATAATTATACATGAATTTAATATAATAAATAGTAGTTAATTAAAGTTATAAAAATTTAATTAAAAATATAGTTAATTACAATTAATCAACCTTTTCATTAAAAATATATTTGTTATATTGAATTAACATTTATTTATAATAGTTAAATTAATTTCTGATAAGTTAACGGTGAACTTTCACATATTAAAAACTTGTATACTAATGTATAAGTTATTTATAAATTATATGATATGATAATATCTATTAAAAGTGACACTAAAATTTTAGATGACTTGCCATGATATCATATAGAAAATTAAATCTCTGTTTTAGATTTAGCCTCTGTTCTTATGAATGGATTTGGGGGAGATGATTTGGGGGAGATGATTTGAGTGGATTTGAGTGAATTTGAGGATAATTTTGTTGTTTTTTTTTTGAGTAGATTTGTAGGTAATTGAGAGTGGATTTGAGGGTAAAGTTTGTGAGAATTAGTGTAGGATTTGATTGATGTGATAGAATTAAAAAATTTGTTTAATTGGTAGAAATGAAAGATTACCAAAATGCCCCTAGTTATTTTAGTAATATAAAATGTTTTTTTTAATGTTATATTTAAATTTATAATTGTGTATAAAGAAAGGAAATTAACCAACCTCCACTGCCGTCGACACTAAAGCCATCGTCGCCAACACCACTCACACACCAGTCGGACCACCATGCAGAGACCAACCTCCATCAGCGCCCTAGTCGTCAACAGCAGTGACGTCCGGAAACGCCGCCGGCAGCACCCAAACAGCAACCGTCGACGTCCTTCCACCACGGAACAGCAGTGACCTAGCCAGGACCACCTCGAACCAGAGCGGCGAAGTCGCTGGAGAAGACGGAACCGGAGACGCGAAGTCGTTGCCAGAACGTCGATCTGGATCGTCGTGTTCGAGGAGTTGGATCCGGATACGCCACCCTTGTATCCGGATACAACGTTAATGGAACATGTTGTGTAACCTGGATCCGGATACGCCATTTATGTATCCGGATACACCTCCTTTCAAACTTTTCACAGTGCTGCAACGACACCCTTAGCCTCTCGTTCCACTTTCTTCTTCACTTGTTTAACCCTTGTTTAACCCTTCCTTGCACGTTTGGTTGGCCCCATGCACTCCCTCATCATCATCAACACCATTCTTCCTCATTTTCTCATCTTGGAAATGGCTTCAACCTGCAAAAAGAATTCAAGAATAGTTGCTGTTGAAAGTGTATTAGACGTAAGGGGTATATACGTCTTTACCCAAACAATCACCACAAATCTTCTCAAATTTGCGGGATGGGTTCAACAGTGCCATCCCGCAAATCTGCTGATTTATTTCAACGCAAATCAACACAAATCAGCTCATCAGAACACGTCTCAACAGTGTCATCCGTCTTTGCATTTCTCTGTGAACAGTATAATCAAGGCAAAAGAACACAGCATTACTGATGAGAAGTGATCAACGTGGAATATAAAAGAGTCGCAGTGAAAATGAATTAATCAAGATAAAAAGAATAATAATAAAGAAAAAAGTTAAATAAACGAATAATGGTATGATGATATAATTTTTATAATTAAATTTTATATTTTTTTAAAAAAAAATTAAGAAAAAAAATAATATCACTTGAATGTAAAAATTTTATGTGAGAGAAAGTATATTTTTCTAAAATAAATAGAGTTGAAAAAGTTTTAGAAGATAGAAAATGAAATACAAAAAAAGGAATGAAATGTATGTTTTTGTTACATAGTTGGAAAGAAAGGGATGAATGATTGGTTATAAGAAATAGGAAAAATTTCTTTTAACAACATTTTTTTAACAACTTTTTGACAACACGTGACAGTTTGTGATTAGTCCGTTTTAAATATTTTTTAACATAAATTCAAATAAACCAATAAAATAATTATACGTGTCCTGTTGTCAAAAAATGTTGTCGAAATATCATTGTCCTAAGAAATAAATTGCAGATAAGAAGGTTTGGAAGTGATGTGGAGTTGATTCATGGAATAAGAAATCATCACATGCATCACTGTAAACCTACACAATAATTGAAACAAGCTTTGTCATACGGACAATGTCCTTCCTCATGACAACTTCAGGACCACAAACATTATTGTACTTAAAACTTCACTGCACTCAAAATTAGGATAAGCAGAAATAGTCCTTATTCCACCAATCAACACCCAACAAAAATCCTAAAAATATATCACAATTCCATCTTCTTAAATTCAATAAACCAATAATATTAAATAAATAAAGTAGATTTTAATTTTTTTATAAATTCATAAATATATTTAAAGTCTAAAATTCTATTTTTGATATGATATTATTATAATAAAATTTGATATTAAATTATACAAAATATAATCAACTACAATTATTTATTATTAAAATATAGATATATTTTTAAATATTCATTATATTTACATTATTTATTCAAAATAAAATCATATTTTTATTAAAAATTTAATAGAATATAAAATCACAATAAAAATTCAATTAAATTAACCTGCAATCCCCCATCTGAAATCTGATTAATTCAATAAATTGAAAATATTAAATCGAAGTTATAGATTTTGAATCTGAATGGGATGAAAAATTACATAACTCAGAAAATGCACTCTTCTTTAAAAATAAATTAAGGGTTAAATATGTTTTTCTTCCTCAACTATTGGCCGTTTTTGTGTTTAGTCTCTCTTTCAAACTATAGTACAATTTAGTCCTTCAACTTTAAAAAACTCTGGTATTAGTCCTTTTTACCAGATTTTTTTAACTTTATTTGTTGTTTCAAACGCGTTTTTCAGTTAACATTGAAGCAAGAATGTGTTAAAATGTATAAACAATCCAAATGTTATAATGTAACGTGCTTGAAATAGCAAATAAAGTTTAAAAAACTTTGATAAAAAATACTAAAACCATAATTTTCTAAAGTTGAAGGACTAAATTGTACTATACTTTGAAAGAGGGACTAAACACACAAACGACAAATAGTTAGGGACGAAAAACATATTTAACCCATAAATTAATTCCTGAAAATTGGAAAATACTGTAGCTCTGTGATTTCCGTCCCACTCCAACTTACTCTTTTCTTCCTCTTTCCTCTTACTGTCAGATTTATTTTTCTTAGGCCATTTATTACTACTTTCAACTCTTCTTGTCAACCGGAAATCAAATCTCAGTTTCTTACCTCTTTAGTACTATGTCAAAATTTTAGTCATTTTAGAATATCTAATTTGTTAATTATTAATGTGTAATTCTAAACATTGAAATATATTATAAATTTATATTTAGTCATTCCACATCATTTCTGAGTAGATAAATTGTCCAATCCGAGTCCAAGCAAGTTATCACACGTTCTCGAATTCTAATATCCTTGTCTATGGTAACCTATAATAATTAAGAATTAGATATCATTTTCGTTGGATAAATTTTAATACGGTTTCATATTTAATTTTTAAAAATAAATAAATATAACATTTTTAATTTTTACATATTAAATTATATTTCATATTAGATTTAAATTATTTATATTATTTTACATGTTTTAATTTCAATGTCAGTCTAAAATATATTTAAAACAGTAAAAAAATATAAATATTGTTTGATGAAAACCATTATAAATATATATATATATATATATAATTAAATATTGTTTAAGTTATGCATTTAAAACATTTTACACCTATTAATATATGAATTAATCATTTTATGGTCTACTAAAGACATTAAATTATCTTCAAAACATAATACTAAATGAATAAATTGATTCTTTTACGATTTTCAGAAAAAAATTAAATTAAATTGATGTGCAATTTTTTGCATAGCGAAATTCAGGACTCACATTACCACTATTTCATTGGGCAAAATTCATAAAATAGGAAGTTCAACTTAAACTTTTTTGGGTGAATTTTAATTCATTTGGTAAATTAGGCAGAAAAACAACACGCAAAAACTTCATGCTCCAAAAATCAATAAATTAAAATTAAGTTTCAACCTTAAGTTAATAACATATTTGGCTAAAACATAATTGTTGTAAAATATCATAGTGAAAATAGACCATACCTTTGACCAATTATATAGTAACTATATAATATACAAGTCAATAATTATAATATGATAAAGCAGTTGAGAACATGAAAATAAAATATTTAACTTACAGTCGGGCTATAAATTTTAAACTTTAAGTATAAGAGTATTTCAAAATAACATAAGTAAAACTAAGAGGAAAAGTTAAGGATCCTAGGGAATTAAGCTGCAGCATCGCCTCCCTCCAATGCCTGCTTCAGAGGAACCTCATCTTCCTCTGCTCACATCCAAGTGGATGATCATTGCAAAAGAAAACACAGACAAAGAAGGCATAAACACAAACAAGCAAGGGTGAGCTAATTATATAAAAAGCATACAATATAAGAGCATGTACATACAAGAGATTAATTTAAAGCAAACAAGATAAAACATCCATCATATCATGTTAAACACTAGACTTGACTCGTCCGAACTTTAGAATGATAGTCGAGCTATGGCGGGTCATGCACTCGTGGTGGCTTATGATACTTGGGTTCCCCACCCTACCACACTCACAAGGCTAGACTATTCTGGGCCTTGAGGCATACTAGAAGCCCCCAAGACTAAGACCTCTTATTACTCCTCACCACATGGTCCAATCCTCTCTACGTGAGAAGAAAGGCCATTGGAGCGTCAGGAAGACCCCCAAGACTAAGCTCCTACTTTCATTCTAAAACATACTTAAATCGTTAACGCGAATTAACTCGTTAACTCAGACGAGTTTACGAGTCAACTCATAGCTTTCGAGTTAACACGGAAACAAAATCGTTTTTTGTGTGAACTTGATAGACTCGGTTGAAAAATCGATAGAATCGTATGAACTTGCGAGTTTAGGAGTATTTTGACGAGTTTAGTGGACAAATTTTTTTAATCAGAATGGTCTAATATGTAGAGGACAGACTCACTAGATTAGGGCTCCCCGTGTTTAAGCCCTTTCTTCTCTCACATTACCCTCTCTCATCTTCCTCTCGCAACAGATTAGGCCTTCAGTCTTGCAATTCATCCTCTCTTACGCAATCTTGCACTCGTCGTCAACAACGTGGTTGCCATTGTCGTCGATCGTCGTCACTTGGATCGTCGTTACCTTCGCCTAGGTCGTCATCGTCATCATGCTTAGCCGTCGTCATGTTCAGTTCTCGTTGCCTCGAATGTTGTTGGCTGGATCATCCTTGGCTCGTCGTTGGTCGGTCGCACTCGATCCTATGCACTTCTTTTTCCTTGTACATTGTGTAACTTTTACTTTATAGGTTTAAACCTCTTTTTCGTCCCTAAGTTATGAGCGGATGTTCAGTTTAGTCCCCGCTTTTAAAAATGTAAACTTTTGATTCCTAAGTTATAAAAAATGTATCAAATGAGTCATTTTTTGATGTTCATGGTCAAAGTACAAAGAGCAATCTAAAGTGTTGTTATTATTAAGAAACAAATCAGAGCAATCTAAAGATGTAGCAGTTATTAAGAAACCATCAAAAACAATATTTCAAGTCAAAAAAGGACTCATTTGATACATTTTTTATAACTTAGGAACCAAAAATTTACATTTTTAAAAACAGAGACTAAACTGAACATCCGCTTATAACTTAGGAACTAAAAAGAGGTTTAAACCTACTTTATATTATAAAGTTTTTAAAACCAGTTTTATAACTCATTTACCCTTTACACGCCGCGTCACTCTTAATTATGAAAGTAATGTTTGTATATTTATAAACTATAATATATTTTTTAATTTTGTAGTGAAAAACTAATATAATTAGGACAAGTCATATAATTTTGCAGATTTATTAGATTCAAGATGTTATTTTTATAAATTATCTTTTTATAAAAAATAAATTCTTACGATTTACAAGTCGAGTTTAATAGACTCTTACGAATTTATATAAACTCTTAAATTTGATTATTTTAAAACTTACAATTATAAGTAAAAAAAAGTTATAACCTTAATTATTTAGTTAAAATTTTTATTTATTTATAAATATTCTATCCAATAATTTTTGTCGAATAATATTTCTATAAAAGTATAATTAAAATGAGAGAATTTAAGTTTTTAGGAAGATAAAACTTTTATAATAAATGGAGAATGGAATTATTTCTTATGATGGTCATAAAATTGATAGTTTTTCGATCATTTTGTAATATTTGATTTGGTCTTTGTAATTTGAAATGGGTGGGTATTAGTTTGAAGAAGTTTAACCACTTGATTTTGATTCCCAAAATTTCATGTGAGATTTAAAGCTTAATGGTTGAGTGATTGGAAGGACAGTGAAATGAGGCCTCTTTTTGGTCTGTATGGTGGATTAGTTAATTGTGGTATTATTGTGCTCTTATTGTGTCTGGGGACCTCTCCAAACCCTTCAAAATATCTCCTTTATGCTCTCTAAACCCTGTTAGTTAAAGCAGTATATTCAAATTAAAGAAAATTTTAATATATAACTTTATAAGATGCTGTGAATAAATTTTTTTAAATTACTTTATTAGCAGTAACATTAATTTTTGTCTTTTAAAGAAAGTTGACAGAGTTGGGATTCAAAATATGGAGTTGGTTGATATATCTTTTCTTACTGTTTTTATGATGTTATTAATATCACTTATCTGTTAACAGAGTTCTTTTTAGAGTGTGTTCATTTGGGGTAATCGGAGAAGAGTGATTACGTGAATTTGATGAGATTTGAAGGTAATTCTTTTGTTGTTTATTTGAATGAATTTGGAGGTAAACGAGGGTGGATTTTGAAGTAAATTTTTTTAATTTGTCATATAAATTAAATCCTACACCAATTCTCACAAACTTTACTTCAAAATCCACTATCGTTTACCTCCAAATTCACTAAAATAAACAACAACAAAAATTACCCTCAAATCCACTCAATCACTCTCCCCTAATTACCCCAAGTGAACACACCCTTAAAGCTGTAGATGTTGAGCTAACCCCAAGTAGCTAGGTTTTAAAGTTATCTAGTTCAAAAAATTAAGCATACCTATAGGCCCAATTCACCACGTAAACATGTAACTAAAGTTGTCAATATGAGTTATAATACATGAGTTAATTTGGTTTAGCCTTGGATTGAGTTGAGTTGGAAAAAAAATGTATTTTTTTAGGTGAATAAATTTTTAACCCGATTCATTTAAATTTGACTCATCCGCATTGATTTCGTGGTGAGTCGGGTTGGTCCATTAATCCACCTAATTTTATTTTTATTAATTTATTATCTTATAAAATCCCGTGGTGACTCGTGGATTGTATAATACTTTTTTTATTATTTTGAATTGTCTTGAGTTTAAAATCATTTTGGAAGTGAAATTTATTTATATTTGAATTACAAAAAGTTTATAATTATTTTTATTTTAAAAACATTATAATTAAGTAAGTCAGCTAACCTGTTTATCCACCAACCCGTGGTAGGTCGAGTCAGATTCGAATTTTTCTGGCTTGCCAATAAATGAACCAGGTTGGGTTAACTCACTAAGTAACCAACCTGTGATAGGTTGGGACAGGTCAGACCGAATGACCCGTTTTGACAGCACTATATGTAACACAAATAATTACCAATTTTATCTTTTAATGTATTATATAAAATTAATTGAACGGAGGAATATGTAACACAAATGATAGGTTGGGACAGGTCAGACCAAATGACCCGTTTTGACAGCACTATATGTAACACAAATAATTACCAATTTTATCTTTTAATGTATTATATAAAATTAATTGAATGGAGGAATAAATGCATAAGATATTTAACAATTTGTTCATTTATTATAGAGCTGTCAAAACAAGTAATTCGGTCCGGCCCACCACGGGTTGGTCACTTAGAGAGTCAACTCAACTCGGCTCATTTATTGACGAATCAGAAAAATTCGAATGCAGTCCGACCCACCACGGGTTGACTCACTAGCTCATTTAATTATAATCTTTTTTGGTTTAAATACCTTTTTAGTCCTCAAATTGGGGTCTGAATTTTTGTTTTGTCCCCGATTTCAAAAATGAAACCCTTTAGTCTCTATATTTTTAATTTTGAGTGTAATCGATCCCTTACGTGGTTTCACTTTTTTTCTCTCTCATATGCTCTTTCTGACACTTTTTTTTATTTTTCTCTGTTTTCTATCTGCCCTTCCCTGCCATCCACTTTTTTTTCTATCTTCCATCATTAACTTCTTCTGTTGCTTCCCAACATAAACACAAATCTTTCCTTCCACTAAGAAACATGTGTCCGTTTAACTAATGCGTATGTTTAGCTTAAATGAAAAAGATGGTCATGGTTCTAAAACCTTAAACATATTCATATATCTTATTGTGCTCAAACAAAATTAGTCAAAATATTACTATTTATAAAACTTATTAAAAGAATTCTTATAAATCCCTCTAATAAAATTACAATATATAATTAATTATTTTATTTTCTTAATTAGTTGTCATTTTTTTCTCACATAATCTTTAAATAAAACCAAATAAGATATTTAAAAGAGTATAAGAATAATTTAATGGTATTTAATCATATTTAATGTTCGATTAATTCTTGTAGAATTTTACTGTACTTTACAGTACCGCTGTTTCAAAAGAAGAAAACAATTAAGATATTCTTTATTTGCTTTCCTTGATGTATTATATTCTTTTAGATAATTAAGAAATATAGCAAATTTTATTCCATGATCTTGTTGAAATAATTATAAGATTATCCCTCGCTCACGGATTAAAATTAAAA
>NW_014541999.1:530378-541642 GCF_000741045.1 Vigna radiata var. radiata | reverse complement strand
AAATTATTTTACATGTTTTAGTTTCAATGTCAATTCTAAAATATTATTTAAAACAGTAAAAAAATATAAATATTGTTTGATGAAAACCATTATATATATATATATATATATATGGATTTGTTAACACGCGTACTCCTGTTTTTCAGTTGGTACGTTTTAACAATGTGTACCGAATTATAGTAGACAAAAATACTCTCATATATCATGGATTCAGATCAAGGATATTTAAATAATTTTCATTCTCAAAACTAAAAAAAAAAAAAATCTCCAAATCTTTACTCATCTCTTTCATTCCTCTCAATCATTTCTCTTTCATTTCTTTAACTCCAACCTTTTCTTTATCATCCTATGGTAGATCCAACTTAAAAAAAAATTAGAAATACTAGTAGTTAAACAATTCATCTTTGTAAAGAGTTGAGTCATTGACATATTTGTCTTCAGGCAAAGGTTCATTCAAGATCTCTTCAATTTCATCATCTTCACCAACCTCTCTAATTTCATCTTCTGCAGATGTTGAATCGTCATCTCTTAAAAAACCTTCATGCCAATTACAAATTCCTTCTGATGTTTTGTGAAAATTAGATAAGACAAAAATTATAAAATGAAAATTCATTATAAAATTATTTTTTGTAAGAAATTGTTTAATAGCGAGTGTTTCTGATTTTTTTCAGACGAATTACCAATTCTTTTATATGTCATTATGCTTATGAAAATTAGATAAAATTAGATAAGACAAAAATTATAAAATGAAAACTTATTAAAATAATTTTTTTTGTAAGAAATTGTTTAATTTCTGACTTTTTTTAATTAAAACTACAGTAGAAATGAATTAAATATTGTTTAAGTTATGCATTTAAAACATTTTACACCTATTAATATATGAATTAATCATTTTATATGGTCTACTAAAGACATTAAATTATCTTCAAAACATAAATGATTAATTTGATTCTTTTACGATTTTTCAGAACATTTTATATGGAACAACTTTTTTTGTTTTACACTGACTTCTCATACGTTAATTCTTAGTACCAATCATATTGAAACTAAAATGTCTGTGCATTTCTAATTAGACATATTAAGCATGCCAATGATTTAAACATAAATGTAGGCAGTGGGATTCATTATCCTCTTCATTTTCAACTTTCTATATTTTTATTTAAGGTATAATTTAATTTTCAACAGTAATTCCTTTTTAGTGTAATCTCCTCCTGCGAAACAAAGTAGTCTTTCATTTATTTCGATCGTGCTAAAATTATTTCTCCAAGTCATCTACCTGTTATGTCTCCTAACGATAGATTATATTGCATAATTCATATCTTAAGATTACGATCGATCTCATAGTGTCATGTGCAGTGCACTAGCAATTGCCAATCTACTAGTTGCGTTGTTTGTGCTTGTACAAAAGTTGAATATATTAATATTATAACACTTTGAGGGTATTTTAGTGACTTTGTTATTTTCTATACTCACAAAAGATATTATTTTGCGGATTAAATGTTTCAATATTTTTCTATTTTCATTCAGAATTTCAAATAGATTTCTTTCTTTTTCGACATCTCAATTTAGTCCTTATTTTTATAAAATTAAATCAAATAGGGTCTTTCCATCAAATTGAGATGACACCGTTAAAAAATATATGTTGATAGTGTAATTTTTTATTATGTGATATTATGAAATATACAGAGTATACTTCATTTTTTAATTCAAAAATTAAAAAAAAATACAATTCAGTCACATTCACGTAATAAAAAACTATACTATCAAGATATCTTTTTTAACGACGTCATTTCAATTTGACGAAAAAGTCATATTTAATTCAATTTTAAGAAAATAAAGACTTAAATGAAACGCCAAAAAAGAAAAGCACTTATTTAAAATTCTAAACGAAATTAGAAATCTATTTGCGGTTACTCATGCTAACACATCCAGTGCATTCATCAACATCTAACAATAATTAACGAGTTTTAAATAAAAAAATGTTCACAATTTGTGTATATGTTGTCGTTAATTTGTACACTTGATAACAATTGTACAGTGAAACAAGAAATACGAAATAATTAACACTCCGGTTTCGAAATAAGTGATGTTTTAATAACAATTGTACAACGTAATAGCTCATTGCATGCTTTAATATAGAAGGCTGTTCCCCTGTAACAAGATGCTAAAGGTTGGTCCTCAAAGCCAGCTGGGAGAGTGATATGGAGGAGGTCGGATATTACCACGCCTGAGAGAGGACCTTCACCAGATGATTCACTTCCAGCACCTCACCAACGGAGCTTGAGCATTGGAGACTCACCACCATCACCGATCATCACCACTTGAGAGCTTCTTTGTCATCCGTGAACCATTTGCCTTCAACCTATATCTCCAGCGCCTGCGAGGGTTTGAGCAATCCGAAGAAAATCCAGTCTAAGAGAGCCAGAGAGAGTAGAGTCAAAAGAAAAGTCTTGAAGATGCGGAGGTAAGTCCTCATATACCTATACCTAAGCTCTTTGGATGTATGCTTTCCTTATGCATGCATGGAGATAAACGAATGATGTTTGATCACTATTTATAATGGTGGTTGTCTTGGTTGTGGTTTCATCTTTTTATCAAACTGCATTTTCAATGCCTGTGAGATTCATCACATATAAATAACAATGGAACATAGGTATATATCCCCAACATCAAGACTCCAACACCCTCTTTACTTACACCCAGAAAACATTCCAGAAAATTGTAAGAAGAAAACATAGGCAGAATCAGATGTATTCTCCTTTCATATCAGTTCTCATACAAAACAAAAGAAAACATAAAACAGAAGTGGTCTTTTCTCCTTGCAAGCCGTAGGTATCTGGGTAGTAGCATCTGATGTAGCCACCCTCAATCTCGAGAAGCCTTCCACCTGTGTTAAACAAACAAACAAGCTGGAATCAGATTACAAATCCCATGCCATTTTATTCAAAATTTGTCTTCTCGAGCAAACCACCACCATTCATCCTTTTGGCATAATCATCAACCATTTCCCCCAATCCCAGTCTCGCTTTGAATCATTGATAGCCGTCGGGCCGCATTTCCTGATCGCTACCGCATAGTCCCACTCCATCATCCTGTCTAAACCTGCAAGGAAGAAACGGTGCAAGTCCGGAATCTTCACACCTTTGATCACAAACCCAAACCTACAAATCGATATTCTGCATCGTAGCCCAAATTCCAGTAGCCCGTTCTCTGCAGATACAACATCATCTCAACAAACCGAAAACCAAATTTGCCTCAGCTCTTCTGTTTCCTCCATTCCCTGTCAACGCCGACAGCCCATGTTCACCCATCAACCACCAAAAACCCCAATAGCCAAACCAGATAATGAAGCTAAGCCTTCATGCCTCTGTTCACCTCATCAACGAAGGAACCGAATCCTTGAACAAGAAATGCATACACACCAGAAATAAAAAACCATATTTAGTCTCCGCTTATCTGGAATTAGGTTGACGCCAAGAGAAGGGGATTTACCGTAGGGCTGTGAGAGTCGGAGAGGGGAGTGGCGGCAGCCCCTCTGTTGGTCGCGGTAGGATCAAGGGTCTCCTGGGTTTAAGAGAGAGAAAGTAGAGGCTGAACTGCCGTACACGACGCGGATTCCTCCGACGTGGACGGCGGAGGCGACCGGCCTTGTTGAAGCGGCGAAGACGAGCCGTGAAGGAGCACGGTGCTTCTCTCTCGGGCGAGGAGGGAAGGGAGAAAACCTGGTGGCTGGCGACGACTCCGCCGGCGAGCAGCGTCACCGGAGCGGCCTTGGCACACGGCTTGTGGTCGTCGGCTTCGACGATGGCGGCAGTGTGCGTGAGTGGCGGAAGTGAGTCCTCTGGGGGTTTCTCAGGGAAGAGACTTGAGTCTCATTTGAGTGAAATGGCAGAACGAGATAGGAAGGAGAGAACCCGCTGAGAATCATTGGGCCAGATCTATTTCCTTTCACCTTTTTTTTTTCTTTTTAAAAAACCAAAATAAAACATAAAAACCTTTTTCCGCACCCCTGTCTTTACTAAGCCGCACTTCTCTTTGAGCCCACTCGGTTTTATGAAAGAAAAAACCTTTTACCTCCTTGCAGCCCTCCGTTTCATTTTCTCACCCCCTTTTCCACTAGGGCCCAGTCAGTTATTAGTACTAAGTTTGATCTACAATCCCTTTTCTTATTTAAGCACTGCACCTTTTTATTTTATTTTATTTTATTATTTTGTTGTTATTTATTTTATTTTATTCTTTTACTTTTTATTTTATTTTCATGTTTATTTATTTATCTTTTTATTCTATTTTTATTTTTATTTTTATTTTATATTTTTTCTTTCTCTTTTTTATTTTAAATATTTATCTACTTTTTAAATATATAAATAAAAAAATAATAATAATAAAAAATATTTTTAAAGGTTAAACACATGTGTGAACGTTCGCATCGTCCTTGTGTTAAAGACATTTTCTTTTTCTTTTAGAAAAATACTAAAAAATGTTTTAAAAGTTAAGTACATGTGTGATCACTCGCATTATCCTTGTGCTAAAAACTTTTTCTCTTTCTTTTATAAAAAAAATACCAAAAACTGTTTTAAAGGTTAAACACATGTGTGATCACTCGCATAGTCTTTGTGCTAAAAATCTTTTCTCTTTCTTTTAGAAAATAATAAAAAAAATGTTTTAAAGGTTAAACACATGTGTGATCGCTCGTACCGTCCTTGTGTTAAAAACTTTTTTTTTCTTTCTCTATAAAAAAATACCAAAAAATGTTTTAAAGGTTAAGCACATGTGTAATCGCTAGCGTCGTCTTTGTGCTAAAAACATTTTTTCTTTCTTTTTTTTTTCAAAAAAATAATACCAAAACATGTTTTAAAGGTTAAGTACATATGTGATCGCTCGCATCGTCCTTGTGTTAAAAACATTTTCTCTTTCTTTTACAAAAAATACCAAAAAATATAAAATCTTCAAAAACTAAAAACATCTTCATTTACAAACAAACAATCTCTCAGCCAGAACTACGTGATCCTTGATTCTTCATCCAAGGTGGAGATATGTAGGAGCAAGGCTAGTCCTTGTCAGGTTCACTTCCCAAAAATCCAAATCTTTTCCAAACAAATTCTCTCAACAACTTCCTAAAAAACTAAAAAATATATTTTGTTTCTTTATAATATCCTTTTTGGGGATAGTTAAACATTTGGAAAACCACATCACATTCGCATATTTAATTAAAGGTACCTTAAGGCAGGCGTTGTAGGATGCTAATACATTCCCTACATATAACTGACTCCCGAACCTGGAATCTGGTTTTCACAAACCATGCCTTATCATTTTATGGTTTTTTCATAGTTTTTCATAATAAACTATGGTGGCGACTCCAAATATCTTTTTCAAACCGTTTTCTTTTTTTGGACCATCGTTCCGTCGCGACATCGGTTGCAACACATGGGTAGCACTGAAATGGCTTGCTGAAGCTATTGTTGAAGATATTTGCAGAACAAATGTAGCCAAATGTAGATGGCCTTTGTTGGATTGTAGTCTCGGAACAAAAAGTGTCAGAGCATGACTCGTCGTATCGTCTCTTATTCTCACCACTATTGTACATGGACACACATGAAGTAGTAGGGTATAGTCTTCCAGATTTTGAAGCCCAATCATATACTACTCTTGTCGTGTCATCACCTAATACAGTTAGCTTATTTTGCTTGGATGATAGGTGAAAAGGTGTGGGGAACATGATGATTGAAGCATCCTTCATTGATTCAACTGTCTTTTTATCGACGCAACTTATGAGAATCGGCAATGCAACGTGAAATTGGCCGTCGAGTGAGATGTCTAGCACCCGTACCTTTTTATTACTTGTAGCATTGAAGAATGGAATGTGTGGTGAAAGGTTGTGGTTGCAAATGATGAGAAATTTGGTGTTGAGAGAACAGAGCTTAGTCAGGACAAAGGAAAATGGAATGCTAACGGTGCCACACTTTTTAGGCAATTTGGCTTTGTCATAGGTTGGGTTTTAGTGGCAACAACTGCTGCAGTGAGGAGCATAACAATATCTATTTTCAGTTAACAATAGATAGTGTTTTTTAAAAAAAAAAACGTTATCTATTGTCAGACACCAATAAATAACACTTTTTTTAAAAACACTATCTATAATAGATAACGTTGTCATAGATAACTCTTAAAAAACACTATCTATGACAAAAAAAAAACATTATTTATGCACTTTTTGTAGTAGTTGGTTATTCTTATTAAAAGCATGTTAAAATAATGAAATCACCTTACATAGATAACGCCTAAAAAGCGCTATCTATGACAAAAAAAAGTGTTATCTATGCACTTTTTTGTAGTAGTTGATTATTCTCATTAAAAGCATGTTGAAATAGTGAAATCACCATACACATAATGAAATATTGTTGTGCTCCTCACTTCAGCAGAAGCATCCACTGCTAAAACCGAACATATGACAAAGCCAAACTACCCAACAAAGTGTGGCAATGTTAGCATTCCCTTTCCCTTTGACCTGACTAAGCTCTATTCTTTCAACACCTCATTTTTCATCATTTGCAACCAAGGCCTTTCACCACCCATTCCATTCTTCAATTCTACTACTAATAAAAAGGTATGGTTGTTGGACATATCACTCGACGACTAACTTCACGTTTCATGGCCAGTTCTCACAAGTTGTGTCGCTAA
Organism: Vigna radiata var. radiata; assembly: GCF_000741045.1. Taxonomy (NCBI): domain Eukaryota; kingdom Viridiplantae; phylum Streptophyta; class Magnoliopsida; order Fabales; family Fabaceae; genus Vigna; species Vigna radiata. The sequence goes on along the minus strand of NW_014541999.1, from coordinate 534,967 downwards.
CAATATTGGAGAATCAGTGAAGGATGCTTTGATCATCGTGTTCCCCACACCTTTTCACCTATCATCCAAACAAAATAAGCTAACTGTATTGGGTGATGATACGACATGAGTATTATATGATTGAGCTTCAAAATTCGAAGGACTATACCCTACTACTTCGTGCATGTCCATGTACAAATAGCGGTGGGAATGAGAGAAGATACGTCGAGTCATGCTCTGACACTTTTTGTTGCAAGACTACAATCCAACAAATGCTACCGACATTCGACTACATTTGTTCTGCAAATATCTTCAACAATAGCTTTAGCAAGCCATTTTAGTCCTACCCATGTGGTTACACATTTTTGGTGAAGGACAGTGCCAATAATTCCTCTATGACACATTTCATTAATTTTAACAGAAACAACTGGTTTCTTGTGGTTGTGGATTGGGTAGTGGGGAACAGGTGCCCAGCTGCTCAGAATAATTCTTCAAGCTATGCGTGTAAGTCAAAGTACAATGAATGTCACAATGCAAAAGTGGGATCTGGTAAATGCTTCACTGGTTTTCAAGGAAATCCTTACCTACCATATGGTTGTTGAGGTCTCTATATTCTGCCCTTCTAATAATTTTTAATGTCTTTTTATATAACAATCAATTTTATAAAATTAGCTTTATTATGCACACAATATTAAAATCCTACTACATTAGTTTTTATTTAAGGATAAAATTTATATAATAAACTTATTTTGTGCTAAAACATCATTCATTTTGAAATCGGAGTGTTAATTATTTCGTATTTCTTGTTCCATTATACAATTGTTATCAAGTGCACAAATTAATGGCAAACTATACACAAATTGTGAACATTTTTTTCTTTAAAACTCGTTAATTATCTTTTAGATGTTGATGAATGCACTATGGAATCCCACATTTGTATAAAGGGGAAATCAAAATCCATTAACAGTCCAGCAGGGAGCTACAGTTGTTCTTATCTAAATGGATACGAAGATGGGAAGATCAATGGAAGCGGATGTGTTAAAGAACATTTTTTTCAACTAAACAGTAGCCTGTTATTACAACCAAAAATAGGCAGGTAAAATAGATCAAATGAATTGACAAAAATATTTACAGTGGAAGAACTGAAAGAGGCCACCAACAATTTCAATGAAGATATGGTCTTGGGCGAAGGTGGGAGGGAACAATTTATAAAGGAATATTAGCTGACAATAGAATTGTAGCAATAAAAAAGTCCAGAATTAGTAACCCAAACCAAATTGAGCATTCCATCAATGAGGTGATTCTGCTTTGTCAAATCAACCATAGAAATATGGTGAAACTCTTGGAATGTTGTTTAGAGATAGAGATTCCCTTACTTGTTTATGAATTCGTTACTAATGGAACTGTTTACGAGCATCCATAATCAAAGCAAACCTTAAGACTCGCAAGGAAAATAAGATTACAGATACTATAAATATTGCTACCCATGCACCAATCATAGATAGAGATGTGAAAACTTTAAACATACTACTTGATCACAATCTCACTGCAAAAGTTTTTGATTTTGGAGCTTTAAAGATTATTCCTCTTGATCGAACTCAATTAACCACTTTTGTGTTGGGTACATCGGGTATCTTGATCCAGAATACTTCAAGTCAAGCCAATTAATAGAGAGAAGTGATGTCTATAATTTTGGAGTTATCCTAGCCGAACTACTAACAAGAGAGAAGACATTCTCTTTTGAAAGGCCAGAGGCTCATAGAAACCTAGAAATTCACTTCCATTCTTCAATGAAGGAAGGTCGGTTACGTGACATTGTGGATGGCCGCATAATAGATGAGGCAAATGTTGAGAAACTTAAGGGAGTAAACTTTCCACTATAGTAACCTGAACTCCTGAATGGCCTTGAAGCAAATCGTAGTATTTGTAACAAAAGCAAGTAACACCACGTCGCTGTTGTCGCCGGAATGGTAGAGAACCTTTCGAAACTTTGACAATGATGGCGACGAGTTGGAGATCGAAAAAGGGGGCTGGCGTTGTGGGGGGTTTGGAGGCAACAAGGGTCTTTCTCTTGGAAGATGAGTGCGAGGCGGAGGCAAAGTCAATCATGATCCAAAGTGCGGCATAATTATTGTTGATTAATGACTATTGAAAATTAAAAAATTAAAATTATATGTTATGCTATTTTTTAGGAAAATAAAAGTCATGTTGACTAGTAGGATTTATTTGCTATTTTCTAGGCACTTAGAGCACTAGTTTGTTAGTGGTTATAGAGGCCAACATTTTCGTACATTTACGTTCACTTATTTGCTTTATAAAAGCAATTGCACTCCTCAATAAAATATCAAGCAGTTTTATATTCCTCGGTTCCACTTTCTCAACCTTTCCTTCAATAAAATAACCTATAAATTGGTATCTAGAGCTACATCTTACGGGACCTGAAATGGATGCCGAAACAAGTTTCTCTCAAGTTGCTCCTCCTATCTTTGATGAAGATAACTATGATCTCTGGGCCATATAAATGCAGAACTTCCTAGAGGCTTTGGATCTTTGGGAAGCAGTGGAGGAGGATTACGAAATTGCTCCGCTGCCCGACAACCCCACTATAACCCAGATGAAAACCTACAAGGAGAAAAAAACCAGGAAATCAAAGGCAAAGGCATGTTTATTTTCTGGTGTTTCAAACATAATTTTCACCACGATCATGTCTCACAACACAGCAAAAGCAATTTGGGATTACTTGAAGGAAGAATATGCAGGAGATGAGAGAATTAGAAGCATGAAAGTATTGAATTTAATGAGAGAATTTGAGTTGCAGCGAATGAAAGAATCAGACACCATCAAAGAGTACTCAAATACGTTGCTTGGCATTGCCAATAAAGTAAGATTGTTGGGCACTGCTTTTTCTGATTCAAGAATTGTTGAAAACATTCTTGTATCAGTACCTGAAAGATATGAAGCTTCTATAGCTACCCTAGAGAACACAAAGGATCTATCTAAGATCACTTTGGCAGAGGTGCCGCATGCCTTACAGGCCCAAGAGCAAAGAAGACTTATGAGGCAAAAAGGATCTGTGGAGGGTGCTTTTCAAGTCCAATTCCAGAGCAATGGCAACAAACAGAAAAAGAAGTAGAACAATGATACCAAACCTGGAAGATTAAACAAGATCAACAAGAGTAATAATAATCAGGTTTTTCCACTTTGTCCTCATTGTAAAAAAACCAATCATCCACAAAAAAGGTGCTAGTGGAGATGTGATGTAAAGTTTCATAAGTGTGGGCAGCTAGGGCACATGGTAAAGATTTGCAAATCTCATCAACAACAAGGAGAAGTTAAGGTTGCTGAGGATCAACTACAAGAGGAACAATTGTTTGCTGCTACATGCTTTACTGCCAATAGGTCCACAGAAAGTTGGCTCACAGACAGTGGTTGCACAAATCATATGACTTATGATCGAGAGCTCTTTAAAGAACTTGACAAAACTGCACTTTCTAAAGTCAGAGTAGGTAATGGAGCATATATTGCAGTAAAAGGCAAAGGAACAGTGGCAATTAAAGGTCAAACAGGTTTGAAACTAATTTCAGATGTTTTATATGTTCCAGAAATTAACCAAAACCTGTTGAGTGTTCCTCAATTGCTTGAAAAAGGTTATAAGGCGTTGTTTGAAGATAAAAACTGCATAATCAAAGATTCAGCAGGTAATGAAGTATTTAAAGTTAGAATGAAAGGAAAAAGATTTGCTTTGGACTTCATGAGTGAAGAACATGCTGCAGTGCACAAAGAGGTCAGCAATACAATACTTTGGCATAAAAGATTGGACCATTTTCACCATAGTGCTCTAATATTCATGAAGAAGAATAACATGGTCAAAGGCTTACCTAATATAGAAGAATTTCCTACATGCATTGCTTGTCAGTATGGAAAGCAAACAAGACTCCCATTTCCACAAAACAAGACTTGGAGGGCTATACAAAATCTACAATTGATACATACAGATGTTGGAGGTCCTATGAGCACACCATCATTGAATGGCAGTAGGTATTATATTATTTTCATTGATGGCATGACAAGAATGCGTTGGATATATTTTATGAAGTTTAAATATGAAGTTGTTGACATTTTTTGGAAGTTTAAAACTTTGGTGGAAAATCAAAGCAAGTGCAAAATGCAGATGATCAGATTTGACAATGGAACTGAATATACTTCCAAAAAATTTAACAAGTTTTGTGAAGATACAGGTGTAGAACACCAGCTTACAACCCCTTATTCACCTCAGCAAAATGGCACCGTAGAAAGGAAAAATCGGACAATTATGGAGATGGCTAGGTGCTTACTTCATGACAAAGATTTGCCTAAAAAATTCTAGGCAGAGGCTGTAAATACTGCAGTGTTTTTACTCAATAAACTACCAACAAAAGCTTTACAACAGAGAACGCCTTTTGAAGCATGGTACGGTTACAAACCTGAGCTGTTTAATTTAAAGATATTTGGTTGCTTGTGTTTCTCTTATATTCCTGATAAGCTGTCGTTGAAGCTATCAAATTAATACTACTTTTCAAGGCAACTTCAGTATTGCCTAGTAGTATTTAAGAAAGTAGATAGGGCTAAAG